>NC_032010.1:18327947-18335451 GCF_001865875.1 Lupinus angustifolius
ATAGTTAAAAATGTAGGTGAACATATTTACAGAGTTAAGTGAGAAAAATAAACAAAACGATCTGAATTATTTTTTCTTTAGTCCAAATCTTAACTCATATATTAATCATCACTTGCAACTTTCTTAGAATCAAATTGAGTAATTGTACATTTATTCACATTTAAATTGCAATAAATGAAATCGAATTTTGCTCATAAGTATTACCTTAATAATCATGTATCATTACACAATTATTAACAAAATTATTTCAAATTTTAACTGAAAGAAAATTATATCAAATTATTATTATTATTACAATAAGAAGACAAATGGAAAGCATAAGATTAAATTATGGGATAAAACACAGTGAATGAATAAGGAAGGGAAATGAACAAATGTAAAGTCACATTCCTATTGTTCAATACAAAATGATCCTAATTATTATTATTTTTCTACAAATTTTAAATGATGCATTAATCCTCACTTATAAAAAATTTCTGTGGTCTCATCCTATTTTCGACTCAGAGTTCCTTATTATCCATGCATTTCTTTGGTCTCTCTTCACACTTGACCTCTCATCGGTCTCGTGATTGTGTCTTGACCCTTCCCAAGTGGTCTCATCCTATTTTCGACCCAGAGTTCCTCATTATCTGTGCGTTCCCGTGATTAATCTTCACACCTGACCCCCAAGTGGTCTCGTGATTGTGTCTTGATCTCAAGTGGTCTCATCCTATTTTCGACCCAAAGTTCCTCATTATCTGTGCATTCCTGCGGTCTCTCTTCACACCTGACCCCCCAACGGTCTCGTGATTGTGTCTTGATCCCAAGTGGTTTCATCCTATTTTCGACCGAGAGTTCCTCATTATCCAGCGTTCCCATGGTCTCTCTTCACACCTGACTCCCCAGTGGTCTCGTGATTGTGTCTTGACCCCAAGTGGACTCATCCTATTTTCGACTCAGAGTTCCTCTTTATTCGTGCGTTCCCATTGTCTCCCTTTTACACCCGGACCCCCTAGTGGTCTCGTGTTGTCTTGGACCCTCTAACGGTCTCGTTAATCATGCTATTAAGCATCATCATTGAAACTTTTCCCAATTTATGTAATCTCTCAGTCAAAATTTGGTCTTTTTCTATCTTTTGTTCCTCCTCGCCATGATAATTTTAGTAACTTTCGTTACTCTTATTATCTAGTAAAAAACAAGTAAAGAGGGACAACTGTAAACACTCAATTTTAATTGGGGATAATTTAGTTGATAGTTGAGAAATATTTTTGAAGTAAAAGTAGGCGAGAAAATAATTTGAAAATAAATTGGGCCACTTTGGCCCAACCAGATTAGGGTTTCCAACCCTAATCTCACCCCATTTAAAACCCAAAATTAGCAAGTAAGGAAGGGGTGGGCAACCAAAAAAAATAGAAAAAATAGGCAAATGAAAAATAGGCAATTATCAAAAAAAATTGGATAACTCTTCTATGTTCCGCAAGCATATACTGTTACAGGAGGAAGGGGTTGAATCTTTGAAAGAGAAATTGGGACATACAAGAAAGTCTTTCTTTCCAAGTTGCATCACCGGTTTACTATGTCATGTTTGCATTATTCACCGTTAATGTCAGCACAATCATATTGAAGGTGACAAATTTCCTTTTGTGGCTCTGTATAGATTATAATAACATCTTTAGCTTTTGTTTGATTGATATTATTATGTGTTGCTACTAAATAATCTGGACATATGGTGTTTATGGAAATAAAATGTATCCTTCTTCACAATGCATGACAAAGTAAATCTGAATGAGAAACATGGTATATTTGAGAAATATAGTTAATTATTGGGTCAATCATAAGTATAGTTCATTCATTTTTATTGCGTGTAGCATCACTTTTGTTTACAAGTTCTCTAGTTGAAGAAATATAAGTGAGGATAAACATGTACATGTTAATGGTGGAGCTATCCTCAATGAGGGACGTGAATGTAGGGACATGAGATTTTATCCCTCATTCACCATTGATTGGTGAGTCTTTAGGTAATAGAAAATTACTTCTTCTTTTGATCTTTTTGCCATATTCATGCATTTCTTTTTAACGTTTTCTACTAGTATACATAAATGGTTTCGAGAATAAATTATGCACAAGAATCACATGTGTTGGGTTGTTTATGCATATTGAAAATTGTTTATAAGTGCTATTGTTTGTGTTTTATGCTATTTAGTTTAACAAAATGTTATGCCATAAAATATAGTGATTATTGTTACATAGAATGATAATTAGTTAAAAATGAAATAATGCATTAATGTTAAATCTTTTTATCACTATGGTTTTTGCTTGTAAAAAAGGTTGATAATTTAATGAGAATTATGCACTATGTGATTTGTGCTATGTCGCGTTACTTTAAATTGACATTTTTAAAATTAAATCATTAAGGTCTAGTGCACTACTAGACTTATGCCTAGTGCACTATGAGACTTGTGCCTAGTGCACTATGAGACTTGTGCCTAGTGCACTATGAGACTTGTGCCTAGTGCACTATGAGACTTGTGCCTAGTGCACTATGAGACTTGTGCCTAGTGCACTATGAGACTTGTGCCTAGTGCACTATGAGACTTGTGCCTAGTGCACTATGAGACTTGTGCCTAGTGCACTATGAGACTTGTGCCCTCTCGCATTACCCTATATTGACATTCTCAAAATAACTAAATTAAATCAATATGGGTAGTGCACTATAGGACTTGTGCCTTGTCGCGTTACCCCAAATTGACATTTTCAAAATAACTTAATTAAATCAATGAGAGGTAGTGTACTATGGGACTTGTATCCTGTCGTGTTACCTTAAATTGACGTCTTAAATTGACGTTTTCAAAATTATATCAATAAGGGGTAATGCAATAACTTAATTAAATCAATGAGAGGTAGTGCACTATGGGACTTATGCTCTGTCGTCGCAGTACTTAAATTGACATTTTCAAAATTAAATCAATAATAAGGGGTAGTGCATTATGGGACTTTGCCCTGTCGCATTACCCTACATTAGTGCACTATGAGAATTGCTCTGTCGCGTTACCTTAAATTGACATTTTCTTAATTAAATCAATGAGAGGTAGTGCACTATGGGAATTGTGCTCTGTCACGTTACCTTAAGTTGACATTTTCACAACTAAATCAAGAAGATGTAATGCACTATGGACCAGTGCCCTATCGTATTATCTTATTCTATTATTTAAAAAATAAATAAATAAAATATATCAACAAATCAATTTTTTTTCCTGAAAGAACTACCTAGTCTTGATTTCTCTATTGTAGCTAAAGGTACGTAGGAGCAGTTATTTACCTCTTTATTTTGTTTAATAAGGTGAGGGTAAAATTAATGTTTTGAATAAATATCCACATAACTAGGTACCGTTTTTATAGCGGACAGTATGAAGTGCTTAATATCTTCATCATCCGTAACCGACTCCTGAACTCAATTTCTATTTTGTGAAAATCAACATTAAGGCTAGTTTTGCAGGATGGCATAAGAAACGCGAAATGAATGGCAGTGAAAAACTATGAAAATGTCCTAAGCTTGACTACCAATAGTGATGACTGTACAAAATAAATTATGCTGGTTGTAAAACGGCTCAGAAACTGAACAATGTTATCAAAGGTTCAAAACCTTTATCTGCAGTCACCAGTTTCCCCTTTAGTTTTCCAGAATTATGAGGCTAACCCCTTTAGAGGAATGAATTTGACTATTGACGCATCAAAATCAACAGAAAAAATAACTAAATCTTTTAAACTTATGTTTGCACAATATCATCCTGTCTCAAGGAACTGTCATACACGAATGCCATAAATGAAACATTTCAACCTGGATTTTGCACTGTTTTATGCTTTTAGTTTATTAATATAAAGAGTATCAATGATTGCAAAGAAATAGAAAGTGTATAGTATTAAAAGTGCAAATTTGTATAAAAAAACTGGAGTAAGCATAGGGATGCTGGGATTTCCGCACGTACAGGAATAAAATACTAACCAATAGTCGGTCAGTAAGGTCTCTTGCTTCAAGTAATCTGGAAATCGAATATCTCTTGCTATAATTCTTTGGAAAATAAGCTATTCACATGCATCTTTAAAAGGGGAAGTCCCAGAAAGCATTTGATACAATGTGCATCCAAGTGCCCAGAGGTCATTTCTGTGGTAATATAGCGAAGGAAGTAAAAAAGAAAGGTTTCTATATGGGGAGCTAGCATGGAATAAAAGCAATGAAGAAACTCTGCATGAGAAACTTTTGACATCTTGGCTGTCGAGAATAATCCATGATTTAGGAAAAAATAGTGAACTAAGGTAAAACATGATCTACATACACAGAAACATAGAATAAGAAATAATATTATGACAACAACATAAATATGTCTCTACCCAAAAGTCGCTGGAGAGGAATTAAGAACCTCCGGAGGGACGTAAGCAGCTGTTTCCACAGAAGTACAGGCTTTATCATCTAGGAATACAAAGAAAAGAATAAAAACAATATACAAGAATAATTATAAACATAACAAAGCAGCTTCCCCATTACTCCTATTTCACCTGATGCTGCATTTGGAAGGACAGTGATTTGGCTATCCTGCATAGGCTTCACACTCCCAAAATCGGTTACTTTAATATGTCCTTCAATTGTAAGTAATAAGTTCTCTGGCTGCATTGATGTATGTATTCGAGAGCATCCACAACTTCAGCTGCATAGAATCATGCCTCAGCCTCTGTTAGACGACCTTTCTGCATGCAAGAAATCAGAAACCTGGCTAGTAGATATCACGCAGTAACAAGCATAAAGATACTATCCTAAATGTTAACAACTACTAAATTCCTAACAATATTAAAAATACAATTATTTCTCTAACGAGGCCAATAGTTGGTGTCCACGCATTTGGATGCAAACCGTAATTACTTTTAATGACTTAATGACACAAAGAGGACAGTTTCCTAAAACAAAGTGATAAAATTTGTGATTATATTCTGTAATAATACTGTTATTTATAGACTTTGCTGCTTTGGAGAATGTCTGAGTCTTATAAAACAGTAACATAAATTGGCTTCAATGGAATTTGGGGCAGGAGTTACACGGATGAAGACAAATACCCACTTTAAAATTCCTCAATTTTAGTCAAATTTTCACACTTTTAAAAAGATTGAAGAGATACCAAACCAAACAAGGATTGGAGATTGAAAAAAAAAAGAACGATAGAAGATTGAAATCAAGTTTGATTTATTGGCTGCAAAGAGGGAACCAAATGCAAGAGGAAAAACAAAAATACGTGAAAAATCCATGCTGCAAGATCGTAATTTTTCAATCTATAAAGATATGCCATGAGAGTGAGTATTGGTGCATTAGTAAGGTTGCTTGCCTTATCACCTCGAGCCTAGAGGCCATGGGTTCAAATCCTGAAAACCAACTCTTCGCTAGCGAGGGTAAGGCGATGTACCACCTCTAATAGTCATAGTGTTAAACTATGGTTAATTTTAAGGTTGGAAGGAATATTCTGCTTACAGATCTAGAAAGGGGATTAGTCCATCTGGTCAAATGGGGGTTTGGTCACTTCAGTATAAATTTTAAGCAAACAAAGTTAGTGTCAAATAAGGAAATCTCAAGGAGGCAAGTGTAGCTTAACTTACCCTTCATTTAATTGTGTATGCTTATGTGTATACAATGAATTAATCAAAAAGATAATACTGATATATAAACCATTTTTGGTCCAATTTATAATTCCTGTCTTTGGAAAATTATAAAGAGCATTACAAACCAAAGCAAATATCGTAGTTTTATTGTTCTATAGTACTTGTAAGTAATACTAAGACCTAACATGGGATTAAACCTGGGTCCTTCTAGGCTAAGACACTATCAGCGCATGCTATAAAAATTTAGCACAAGAAATTAGTTATACTCAATATATGGAACACATGCCTTGAAGTTTTATGTTAGCTTACCCTGGTTATTTGATCAGAAAGTTCTCCACCTTCACATGATTCAAGTGGCATGTCTTCTCCATTGTAAAAGGAACAGAAGAAAGAAAGATACAGATGTCAAATAAGATAGACCAATTTGGCAAACAAGGGGAATGAAAAGAAAACTCAGACTCACGCAGAAAGGAATAGACAAGAAAGGCAATTATATAGAGAAGATACACCAAGGAATACTTACACAGAGAAAATGTGTCTTGAAATGTGAAATATAGCTGCACAATGCCAGGATGATCCAATTGATCAAGCACCATGCGTTCCAACTTCACATAAGCGGTTTTATTCTCTTTAGTAATGAACTTTTTGTCCATGATCTTCAGCGCATACACAGTTCCCGTGTCCTTCTTCTTTGCCCTCACAACCTTAAAACATAACAAGAAAGATATTTAATTATAATTGACAAGTAAATCCATTCAGTGAAACTATTCCCAGTGTTTTAAATTGCGGTTGCGATCACGATTGCGGTTACTGCGATTGCGGTCATTGCGACCGTTGCGATGTGATTGCAGTTGTTGCGGCATGAAATTAATTAATGTATCCACAAAATACAAAAATAATTACTATAACTATTATTATTATTCACTTTGTATAGGTTTTTTTTGTTCATTACGGGACTTTGTTTAATGACAATTAACAATTTAAAATAAAGTTGTAATAAAATAACATAATTTTGCAATTAAAAGAAAACATTTTATCTTATTTTTACATAAATAAAAGTGAATTACATTTACTTAGAAGAGTACAACATATTGAAATTGTCATTATCATCAAATACCTAATTAGGAAGCAAAGCCAAGATTCAATGATATAATGTCCTTACAAAATAAAGTAAGATAAAGCATCACAACTAATATTATAAAATTGTCACTTGAAGAACCTTAAGAAAATTATTAAATCCATTAGAACACTCACATTTTATTTGTTAATTGTTACCACATGCTAGAATAGCGTGGAGGAGCATAATCTTCATTGTCATACTGACTACCATCTTGTGTAGGTCCTTGTCCAAAGACATAATCAAAAAATCCATGACTTGATTGTTGATAATAAGGTTCTTGATAATTCATTAATGAAGAATGGTGAAATGGAACTTGTCCACTTTCATATTGAGGATTTAATGTATATAATAACCATGTGGATAATGTATTGGATGCATTAGATTGTACCCTTGACTACTCTGTGATGTTTCATCAATGCTAAAATCACTAAAACTTTGTGCAAGACTAAAAGAGGAAGCATCTTCAAGTGTAATATTTTGTTTCTTTTTTCCTCTCCTAGATTGCGACTCAGTTCTATTGTTATCAATAAATGAATCACTAGAATGAACCATACCTGATCTAGATGTTGTAAGGTCAATTAGGTTACGATCACGCTTATGCAATGACATCTCCTCATATGAATCATTGTGCATTTGC
This sequence comes from Lupinus angustifolius, assembly GCF_001865875.1. Classification (NCBI taxonomy): domain Eukaryota; kingdom Viridiplantae; phylum Streptophyta; class Magnoliopsida; order Fabales; family Fabaceae; genus Lupinus; species Lupinus angustifolius. Next base: position 18,335,327 of record NC_032010.1, read on the forward strand.
TCACCTTCCTCATCACTTTCTCCACCCTCAACATTACGAGCGTCATTGCCACCATCCTCACTTGGTGGGCTTAAACCACCACTATGTTCATCTGAACCCACATCATCACTATCAACTTCCATATT
>NC_032010.1:18335551-18374842 GCF_001865875.1 Lupinus angustifolius
AGAGCATGAACTAAATATCATCCACCATTCATCTATTTACCTCAACAAGAAAAATAAACAAATTATTATACTCGTAAAAAGTGTTTTAAATGCACTAGTATAAAGAAATATGAGAAATATTATTTTACCTGGATTCATTTTAGACCAAGCTGCTTGAGCTTGAGGTGTACCAAATGTCTCTGACTTATTTCTATAAAGAAGCAACTATATAACATAAAATATGTCAATATGTAAATGTATAATCTGAAATTATAATTTAAGAATTAAGAGATTAAAATATAAATTTTTAATGTGAACCTGATTAAAAGCTTTAATTTGTTTATCCATGTCTGTTTCAAGTTTCATGATGACACTACTAGTTCCATCAAATGTTTCCTTATACACATCAGTCCCGTGTTTAACTCCATATTGAAATTGCGGGTTAAGAAAATAACCTATAAATTTATTAAAGTATAAATATTAGAATGAAGATATGAAATTAATAATCATATGATAAAATTAAATATAAATTCTACTAACATACCTGCAGAGTGAAGATCGGAGTGCATGAATTTCCATCTCTTGTCTATTATGTCATTGTATTGAGAATGATAGCGACAATTTTTTTGAATTGATTGTTTAGCTCGATCAATCGCTTCATAAAGAAAACCCATTGTGGGCTTTGTATCACCATCCACCAACCTTAATACTTTAACTATATGCTCGAAATTTTTTAATATATCACTAGCCCTACTCCAGAATTCATGATCCAAAACAATCTTCCTTGCTTCAAGTGTTGGCCCATTCTTTTGTTTGTAAAATTTAGATTTTCTAAATTCTTCGGAGTTGAACATTTGTTTCAGGCCTTGCTTTTGATTCATAATTGCTTGAAGTTGCAAGAACTTTGTTGCAAATCGAGTGATGCTAGGACGAACAATCTCTCTACCTCAAGTATATTTTTTCATAAGATTTATTGTCCATATATGGTTATAGATGAAGATTGTCACCATCTTTGCTTCGTCCAATGATTTTTGCACATTTTTTCTTCCAATATCCTCCAAGCAAAGATCCAAACAATTAGCTGAGCATGCAGACCAATATAAATGTGATCTTTTTTCCATCAACTTTTGACTAGCGACTTTAAGCGCTTTTTCATTATCCGTAACAATTTGAACGACATACTCTTCATCAACTTCATCCACGATTTTATTAAACAATTGGAAATAATAATCTGTGTTTCTGCTACCAACATCGGAGGCATCAATAGAGTTTGTAAAAACTGTTCCTTTGCTGGAGTAAACTAGAAAGTTCATAATGTGCTTGTGGTTTATACTATCAGTCCAACCATCGCACATTATCGTTACCCCAGTCTCCTTCCTTGTGTGTTTCAATGTTTTAATCCATTCACACATATTGTTATACTCCGATCTCCTTCCATGTGCGTTTCAATGTTTTAATTCATTCACACATATTGTTATACTCCGCCTTCAAACATACAGTTGAAATTTCATAAGGAGTTGGACATTTAACTCCTTGACCAACCTCGGCTGCTGCAACAATTAAATTATGAAACCAGGGAGACCTGGTTACATTCATGGCCACACGTTCATAGATTATAAACGTTCCCACAGCTTCTCTAAGCTTATTCCTTGCTGCATCCATAAAACGACCAGTTATCTTAGGTTGTTTCGCACTTCTACTCCTCACCAGATCAATTTCTGTAGACCTTAAATTAAAATTAATATCTTGTAGTCTTGAAGCATCACTACCACTTGCATGAGAGCTTCCACCTTGTTCATATATATTCTCAGACCCCATCGTTTGTTGCCTAAAATATTGTCTTTGTTCCCATTCATGTTGTGAATTAAAGCTTGATTGTTTAGCTTGCCTCACTTGCTCATCAATATAGTCATCAAGATCTTCTTCATTAGTATTCCCTCTTAATCGTGCTTCAAACTCATCTTTTCTTTTTTTTGAGTCAAGTTTTTTTTCTTTCCCGTCCAAGAATAGTTTCATCATGCTTTCTCTAACCACACCAGTGACTCTAGGACAACCTGTAACTTGTCCTTTATAATGGGTTATATGTTGCTTCAATCTAGTGATACCCCCTTGATCACTTTTCCACAAAGATTACATTTAATATTATTTCGATGTTCAGGTACTTGTGTTCCAAAATGCCATCCAATATCTTCACTTGGAGCGCCCTCTAACTTTTTAGCTGGAAATTCTTCTCTTGGAGGCATTAGGAAAATTTTATACCGTTTGAATGCAAAAAACTATATAAGTTTAGAACAATTATCAATAAAAATAATATACTCAATTATCAATAAATTGATTTTTTAAAGAAATATAATACATAAAGCACATTAGCACATTTAAAAACTACCTATATAAACATTTCTAAATATTTATAAATATAACTATATTTTTAATATGACATTTTAAAATTTTTCTACAAAAAAAAGTGCAAAAAAACTCATTAGCACATTTAGAAAACTAACAATGACATGCAATTAAAAAAGTGTAATATGTAGAAATTTCCTAATGTTGCATTGTTGCTGTTGGCAAATGGCAATTAAAATGCAATTAAAAAAATGACATGCAATTAAAAATGCTGGCTGAAAATTAAAATAGTAAAGGCTCAACAATAAAAGCCCATAATAATAAAACTAATCTAAAAATTAAAACATTAATAACTCAGCCTATAATATTTAAATCTCTAATTTCCTGATTCCCTAATTCTCTTCTCTGTGCAGTGTGCACTTCTCTACTTCTCTTCCCCTCACCCTTGTCATACGCCCTAACCCAAACCAAAAATGGGAAGAAATCTCTTCTCCTTTATTCATAACTCAACTCTTAGCCTCTCACTCTCATTGTCACAACTCAAACCCAAAAAACGCGAAGAAACCTCACAGGCTCACATTCACACCGTCACAACTCACATGCAAAAATGGGAAGAAGAAGAAATCTCACCTTAAAAATGCTTTCCTCTGAAAAACGATGATGTTGGTGGTTTTCTTGAAGATTTTTGAGAGATGAGATGAAGATAGCAAGAGAGAAGAAGACCTCGCAAATGAGAAAGCAATGTCACGATCTCATGGGTTCATTGCATAAGTAAGCATGTGAGTGAATTTGTCTTGAAATCTTGTCTTTTCATTACTTTAATTTCTATTCTACTCTGGATCTACATCTACTTTTACTTTTTCTGAAAAAATTGTCTTTGGAATCATATCTAACATTAAAGTTGGATTTGGATGATTGAATTTAGAAATTGGAAGAAAAAACAGAATAGGAGATGAAAAAGCAACATTGCAGTTATGAATCCGTTCCGTTGCCGCCGCAACACCATTTTGTTGCGGTTTTTTATGTGAATTTCATTCGCACCGCAATTGCGGTGCGTTGCCGATGTGGTACCGGCCGCATCCGCATTGTTGCGGCCGCAATACACAATGCGGACCGCATTTTCAATCACTGCTACTTCCTAGCATATTATCCAAAAAAAATTGTGTTGAAGTGTTAAAAAATTACAAGGAATAATATATCAGGATTTTTTGTGCACGACCAGCCAAAAATGTTGGGCAAAGAAGATAAATAAATCATAAATCAAGCAAGACACTAGAAAGAGGGTTTACAAGTGGAAAAGCTACAGAGGCAAAGGAGATTATCATATTTACCTAAAAGTTCATAATACCTTCCTTTGACACCGAAAACATTGGAAACCCTATATTCTTCGCAGATTATATACTCAAACTCTAGAAAATTAAGTGTCACAAAAGGTTGAAAGAATAAGACAGTTTCTTTTATCCAAACAACAATAACTGTTGATGCAATTTAGATATCACAGCAGTAAGCAAGAGAAATCAACAGAAAGAGGGGAAATCAGCTGACGAATAGAAACAATGAAAGCCGTTTACCACAAAAGCAAACCAAAAAATATGTACTCGGTAAGATGTCTCATATCCAATGCAGTTTATATATGTGAACACTTATGGCAAGCCACATGCGGGGCGAAATTCCTCGAAAATTAGAAAAGGAGAACCCTTTGTGCAAAAGCAGTAAGGTGTTAAGTGATACACTGGATGGAAATATATGGTATTGATTTGTGCAAATTCATGTTTTTTTGTGTTGGATAAATAATAAGTAGTAATTTACAGTACACACCACATGGTACTGATTTGTCCTAAGGGTGTTGTGTTGGATAAATAATAAGTACAAAGTTTTGTGCAAATTTACAGTACACACCACAGTATGACAATTCAGACACAAACTTTAATTTAAGCTAAATGGTTCCATCCAACACTGAATTTGATGATTCCACCACTCTGACCCAATATTGGATTGGATAATCCAAACTTTTAAGTTTGGATTTTTTTATATATTAAATTAAGTTATGGTAAATTCACTCTGAGTCAAATAAAAACAGTATATATCATTCACGAGTTATAAGTGTTATTTATTTTGAAGAGTCAATAATAATAAAATAAAATATTAATAGTAGATGATACAAAGTCATATTATCATTGTATTCATTTCTTTCCAAATAAAATTGGGTTTAATTGCATTTTTTATCCAAACAGCATATTGATAAAGCATGCTGATATCATTCTTTTAATATTATAGGACCTTTCTTTGGTAATATTATAGTACCATTTTTATTGCAATAAGGATGTCACTTTTAATTGCTGAAGAATGGCCATTTTCAAAACGTAGAGATCAGAATGATTATTTCTATTGACAAAAGCTCTTTTCTTTTCTATACAAATACAATCTTTAGAATAAATTTTCAATATATCATTTCACTACTGGTTATTTATAAATATCTATTCCAATATAGATATTATTATGTGAAATAGTTTATGGATATGTACATTGGGTAATTTTTGTTAATTACTACGGCAAGAGTTGTAGTTCAACCATATTTATTTTAGATGTATAATAATGTTTTTATGCGCTTTTTGTTTGATCACAATAGTATATTGTCATTATTAACATTGCTTCTCAAACGTTGTTGTATTAAATATATACCATAGTGCCTCACATAAAAAGCGCTGTCATACAGTGCATAAATACAACAATGCATTGCCACAAAGCGATGTCATATAGGTCTTACATAAACAACGTATTTTATAGGTATTATTAACAGCGCTTATTGTGGCGTTGTTGTAATACATATATAACAGCGCATTATCAGAAAAGCGTTGTTGTATAATTCATAAATATTATCAAACAACACCTTAATACAATAACGCAACACACATTGTAATATTGTATTAAGCATGTACAACAGCGTTGTCTGTAAAAAGTGTTATAGTATTAATCCTTTACAACAGCGCATGCTAGGGCTTCCCCTAAAATTCACTGTTGATTTGTATAAATTAATACCTGCATATACATTTATTAGAAGAACATACGTTCTCAACAATACAACATTTATACAGTCTGAACAACACAGACACATTAATATAGGTCATAAGTTTGTTTTATTAACATCAATACAATACAAACTACAAAAAATGAATATCATGTCAATTATGTTTTTGATATAATACATAATTACAAATAAAAAGTTAAGCAAATTACAAAGAAACAAAATTATACAAATTACAAACAATCAAAATTAAGCTATAATTATACAAAGACTACTTGCATCTACTTTTTCTTTTTTCTTTGATTCTTTTTGGCTTGTAAGATCATCCTTGTTTGGAGGAACATATTGATTCACCTAAAGCCCTTCATCGTGATCATCTCTTGTATATAAATCATTATCCATAGTTTGTTCACTCTCACGCGGTGATATGTCCCAAAAAAAGATCATCTTCATCAATATCTTCATATTTTTTGTCATCAATATTATTGATGATTATTTTGTTAGTTAAAAGAACAATGAACCATTTCATATCAGTTGGATCACCAACATAGAATACCTGTTAAGCTTGCGATGGTAAATAAATGACTCATCTTTATATCCTGGCCTATTAAGATCCACCTGCATGAACCATAACTCATCAACTCGAAAGTCATTGTTGTTATCAACTCACATACAATAATAAACCAACATTTAAAACATTGTGTAATCTAATTCTCATATTTGTTCAATCACTTTAAAGTTTGACATGTTCGCATATATTGAGTTTCTATCTTTTGCACTTGACATGTGTAAAGTTCGAGCATCAAGAGTCACACCACTATTTTGTATTTTACCTTGATCATCTTGTTTTTTCGTATAAAATGTGAACTCATTAATTAGGTAACTAGTGTATGATAAGACATGAATACTTGGACTATTGGCTAACCATTTCAATATTTCAGAAATTGAATGTGCATTTATTTTCAACAGTCATTTTCCTTTTGAAATTTAGACCCTTTTTTAAAATCAAAATATGTTAAAGACTTTATTGACAAGATTTCAACAAATGAAATTAATGAACTGGTCGAATGAAGAAAATCAATGAACTAAATAATTTACAAATTAATTCTTCATCACACACAAATCTTGTATAACAGTCACTTTCTTCTGAAATCTGGGTCATTTTGGAAAATCAAAAGACGTTAAAGACCTCATTGACATGATTCTAAAGCAGAAACACAACTTTAGCACTTTTAACACTTCAAGTTATTGAGATCTGTTATCTGCTCTCTTTTTGGTTACTTTGTGTTTTCTTCCTCCTACCTTCATGAAAATACTCCTATAAAAACACACACTCTTACTGATGAAGTAGAACAAGAAGTGAACCACAATATTTATAGATGAACAACCATTAATATTTCAACAAACGAAGCGACACTTAACTACTCAACCATCAATATTTCAACAAACGAAGAGACACATAATCACTCAACCATTAATATTTCTACAAACAAAGAAACAGATAACCACTCAACCACTTAAAAAGTCATATAAAATCAACACCGCATAATTAAGAAAGTCGTATAAAATCAACACTGTTATTTATTATGATATCTGGCATAGTGAATACACCAATCAGTCATTACTATGTAAATGGTTATACTTCGATGGTGATATTATTAAAAAGATCTAATGATTATCAATATGTAAATAGTGGATAATGCACAAACTATATGATGAGAGAATGAATTGTTGATTGAAATATATGAATCCCCACACACTCACATTTGACAAAACAGCCATATGAGATTATCCTAAAAAGGTCATAAACGTACCTCCGGGTCATATGTGTGTTTTTCAAAATAAATAGCAAACATATATGACAATAAGAAAGAAATTAAATTGAATAGTTGAGATGTGATTTAGAGAGGAGTTTGAGAAGTGGGGGCGAGGTAAAAGAAAGAGATTAACATTTGAAAATGAGAATTTTTATAAAGGGGGTAATTTAGTCCTTTATACTAAAAATATATTAAAATGAAAGATCTATAAAAGATTTCATTATTAATTATTTTTTTGTTGATTTTTTTCCATAAATACTGGGTTGTTCACCTTTATTGAAGCTTTTTGGTATGTTATTTAATAACAAATTTGATTTGCAACAAAAATTTCATCACAGAGCCAGGGGATAGGACTAATGTTACTATCAAAAAGGCAAACTAAATAGCTACAATGAAACAAAAAATAATGTACCTAAATAAAAATAAGAAATAAATATACCATATGAATGAATCTATTTGCCATCAATATATCATCATATCATGACAATTATTTAAATTATTAAGTCAAGTAATTTTTATTATTATTTATAATCAATTATATATATATATATAATTCAACTCACATTCATGATGACCATCTGTCATTGTTCACATTCGTTCCTTTCCTTAAACCACAAACAAGACTCAATCTTATTATAAGAATACAATAGAGCTACTATTAGAAGCTAAGAAATAGTCAATAAAATAATCTGAATTATAAATCAAAATGTCAAGTATTGCAATATCAAAATTACATTTATCACTATTTCCCACTTATCTCATCCCTACTTGAATCTCTCCCTATGTTTCCACATGCACTAACCCCCTAAGTTTGGAGGCATAAATTAAAAAAATATAACATCAAAAAGGTCATTATACAACCATTTTACATGTTGCAGACATTCTACTTACATTCATAGTGGGGTGCAAAGTATATGCAACGATTTACCCACAAAGATGTTAAAATACAAAAGTTGCCCCCCTCACCTCTGAAAAATAAACTACTTGCTATACATCTCAGCTATCTTTTCGGCTATCAAATCCCCATCTGTGACCGGTCAAACTACCATACATCTCTGAAAATTTCATTAGGCAACTACTTCTCAACCCATAATGCCCTTGCGTATTTTGGCTAATTGCTACTCCGGAAAACTTTGAAGTGTCGATTGCCCAAGCTGGTTTCACATATTCGACAATCCTCAATGAGCTGCTTGTGTTGGCATACAAGTAATTTAAAAGAACGTCTTCACAATTAAAAAGCTTGTCAACCATTTCCCTCCCTTGCTTGCGTTCTTCGCTCCAATAGCTCTTGAATGCTAGTTGGGAATCAATAAATGCTGCACCAGTAAGAATCATGTTGTACTCGTTATGCTTACGAACATATTTTTCTCCATATTTTAGTCTGCCCCCATCAATAAGTCGAGGATAGAATCCAACGATACAATCCGGATGCTGACGCCAAACATTAAAACCACGCTCAACATCATCACATGTCTCATAATATCATCATCAAGCTCAAGGACAACTCATGTCTTTATCAATGGGTCGGCCTTGAAGCGATTATTTAGTGTGTTTTTTTCCTCTACCCTAATCATCACTAGTACTGCAAAGTCCAAATCACTTAAATTCGGAGGAACTCCCTTGTTCCACACCACAACAATCTCCCTCACAAGAGAGCACCTTGAGTAATGCTTCACATACATCTTCAAGTTTTAGAGACGAACATCATAGGTCATTGTTAACAATGTGAACTGAGAATATTGTCTTTTCAAGGGGTAAGGTTCTTCTGAACCATTTCCCCCATATATATTTTTAGCGCCGATGCACATCAATCCAACCCCAACTACAAATATTACAGTAAGAACGAACCTCCTGGTCAGAGCATTTTGGTTTATCTTACCTTAGAGAAATGTTGGGACTCTATTCAAGTGGGTGAAAAACCGTCTGACTCCTGAAGAGAATGCAGTTGATTTTTCCCAAACCGATAAAGCAAAACTCCTCTTCCTAGAGTTATGAATGAGCCAATTTGGAAGGACAATACAATTCAAAAATCCAAGTAACACACCCAATAGAACAATGAATAAAGCATCAACTGCAACTGAGGCACAACAAAGGATAAACCGCCGGATTGAATCTCCATAAGGATCACAATCCACATCCATAACCCTAATCCAATCACCAGATGGCAATTATTGCACATCTAGGTGATGGTATCGAGCCCAATTCCAAGCATTTAGACCCTTGGTGGGCTCAAAAAAACCCAAAGGCACTTCAACTTCTTTGTAATCTTCACTGGTAAGAGTTTCTATCTTAAAGACATGCACACGTCTGGCATATGTATCGCCACAGTCCTGACCAACACGATAAAGATTCCCTTCATATAAAAATGGCATGCCTCCATTGCAAGCTCCCAAGCTCTTGTTAATATTATAGATGGAGTTTTTCTTGTGAGGTTTCCAAGGACCAAAAAGTCAATACCCTCTGCTGTAATTGATGATGAAGGAATCAACAAGGGGCTTTTTCATGATGACCCTTTCCAATTTCTGTAGCAAAGTGAATTTAACTACTTCGTAGAGACGAACTTCTCCTTTTTACTACCCTCAGGCATCATATATATCTATGAAGTTGCAAAAGAAGAAGAAAATGAAGATTACTACTATTGTAACTTCAATAAAATTATTAGTTTAGGAAGTAGAGGAGCATAATACAAGTTCATATGCATCATATTCATAACTACTTATGTATGTTTTTACTTAGGAACTTTACCTGGCCATCATGCTCAAAGACATAGGGAAAAGAAACATGTCAATCCTCCTTCAAGGCAATTCCTAGTTGTTGCCATGTTGCTCCATTATCGGTACTTTTTGAAACTCCAATATCACCTTGCATGGTGATTGAATTTTTCGTGTTATAGAACAGGTACAAAATATCACCCTGAATTGTAAAGCGAATATAAGCTAATAGGTTCTTACTGATTACTAATTATCCATATAAAAAAGCAAAACACTTCAAAGATGAAAAACCTCCATAAATGTTAACTATTTTTCCATTAATATTTCAGATCATTCATACATCCACTACAACTATTGTCGTGCATATTATCGTTTTCGCAAGCAAATATTAATAGGCTTTAAATAATTATATCTTTTCATTTGGAGAGTCTGTCTCTAAAAACATTCAACATACAGACTCGAATATCGAACCAGCAACATGGATCCTTATACTACGGAAGAACACCAATAAGAAATGAAGGCTGACATATCATAGATATGAACTGTAAATGTAGGAAATAATTTCCTGCCGCCTTAGTGATGCCATAATTCGTAATTAACTTAGTTTGACCTAGAAATTTAGTCAAGCAATACAAAATGGGAATGAAATGGATATAGAAAATGGGAATATAAATTTAGTCAAGCAATACAAAAATAGAGATCATGCAACTATTCTAGAACTTCCTATAAATGGATATATTTCTACCAGTTTTTTATTAACGTGGAAAACCATGAGGGCCCACTGTTCTTTATTTTCTTATATATTTCTAAAAGAGCCCCAACTTTATAGTATAATATAACTGCTGCTCTACTAAAACTCGTAGGTTTTACTAATACACTACTACAATAAAAAAGGACAATGACTTATGCTACATTCACCCATGCAGATAGTTACAGTTGGTAGAAATTCCACTTTTCCTGTTCTAGTATTTCTAATATACTGCTATTATCAGCTCCTTAACAACAAACAATTGATGGTTTTGTGATAGGCTGATTGAGCTTAATGCTAAAAGGCCTAGAGTTCCTCCTAAATGGATGACAAATTATACTATCTAGGTCCTTCTATTTTTTCTACTTTTAAGAAATTACTTATCAATCAAGATGTTGCCAAGTGTAGGGCTAATATCATTATTAGGGTTTTCTTATTGTATTTAAGTTGGATAGTTTTCCTTTTGAGAGATATGAAAAAAAACCTAGAGCATTGCTCAATTTTCTCTTGTTCTCTTTTTATCTCCTAATTCCTATTAAACATCATTGATAGAAAACCTCTACTAATTTGATGCTTTCATCTTCATCATGCCTCCCAAGAACACTTCCCAACCTCTAGATGATCCTTTAAGCATTATTATGGAGAAACTCTCCTCCATGGAACTCCATTTTGCTGCCAGACAGGAGCTTATGCAACAAACCATGAACACTAGACATGAAGAGCTACAATATGTCATTTCAGATATGAAATCACAGATCCAGCCTAAGCCTCTTCCTTCTCCACCTCCTGGTTTCTCTAACCAGACTTTCAACACTCCTACACAGTCTTCAACCTCCAATCTATACCTTAACATTAAACCCCCAAAGCTAAACCTTCACTCATTTGACGGACCTGAACCGTTAGACTGAATTTTTCATGCAGAGAAATTCTTCCAACTATATCAGATTGCCCCTAAAAAACGCATGGAACTAATGCTCTTTGTCATGCTAGGGGAAACACTCAGCTAGTATAAGTGGATGTTCCAAAATAATAAACTTACAAGTTGGAAGGATTTTACCAGAGACTTGCAACAATGCTTTGGGCCATCAGCTTATGATAACCACCAAGCGGAGTTGTTCAAACTGAAATAGTTCAACATCGTTATTGGTTACCAGCGACGTTTCGAAAGGCTTTTAAAAAGGTCGTAGGTTTTACTTATGAGATGATATTAAATTGCTTTATCTCTGGTCGTAGGGAATTGGCTATTTTACAACCTCGTTCAATTAGTCATACTATAGGATTAGCTAAGTTGATTGAAAGTAAAGTAAATGTTGAAAAACAAATGGCAGATTTTCCAAGGCCCACCACTCAAAATAGTGTTTCTGGATCTGCTCCATCATTATAAAATAAACTCGCCATTAAACGTTTGAGTGTAGCCCAAATGCAAGAACATAAGCAATTTTTTCTATTTGTGATTGATGATGAACCGACTTAGATGTGCAGTCTACAACCAGTCTTGGAAACACACTTGGATAATGTCCCTACAATTCCACTAGAAAATTATCCACTAGAGAACTTTGAAGAATTTGTCCATTTTCAACTTTTTGCTCAAGCCCTCCAAGGCAATCCGTCATCAAGGACACTCAAACTTCAGGGTCTTATTCATGGTCAACAAGTTCATGTGTTGATTGACAACTCTCATAATGTTATGTAACCAAGGGTGACCCACTATAATCTTAGTCTATGTGGATGATATTGTCTTCATTGGGATAACATTACTGAAATAAACCATCTTAAATCTATGTTGGACAAGACCTTCAAAATAAAAGACTTAGGAGACCTCAGATTCTTCCTTCGTTTTGAGATTTCTAGAACCAAAACTGGATTTCCATAAACCAAAGGAAATATACCTTAGACCTTATTTCTGATGCCAGTTTATTAGCCTGCAAACCATCTTCTGCTCATATGATAAGTAACATTCATCTATACCAAGATAACTCCCCTCATGTCACTGATGTTTTTGCCTATAGAAGACTGATAGGTAGGCTAATTTATCTAACCAACATAAGGCCTGATATCACATTCTCTGTTCAACAATTAGCACAATTCATGCCCAACCCTACTACTACTCATTAGAATGCTGCAATAAGGGTCCTAATGTGCATAAAGGGCTATCATGCCTTAGGTTTGCTTTTCCCTACCAACTCTATTATATAACTCAAGACCTATAATGATAGTGATTGGCCTGTTTATCCATACACAAGAAGATCTGTCACTGGCTATTGCATTTATCTTGGCAATTCCTTAATTTCTTGGAAATCAAAGAAACAAAAGGTTGTCTCAAGGAGTTCCTATGAGGCTGAGTATAGGGCTATGACTCTCACCTCTTGTGAAATTACTTGGCTAACATATCTTATGCAGGATCTAGAATTTCCTTTCTCTTTATCTGCTATTCTCTACTGTGACAATCAGTCTGCCATTCACATTACTAGAAATCCAGTGTTCCATGAAAGAACCAAACATATTGAACTTGATTGCCACACAGTGAGAGAAAAATGCACATCTATATTCATCAAACTTCTACCATTTCCATCCCATTTACAACTTGCAGATGCTTTAACCAAGCCATTACCAGCTAAAGACTATGCTTCCAATCAGTCCAAGCTTGGGCTCATTAATATCTGTGCTCCAACATGTGGCGGGGTATCAAATCTTCTACATAAATGCAGCCTGGTTAGCAAACATAAGAACACTCTACCAACTTCCACTATATGTCTAACATGGCCAACCTACATTAGACTTGTACATAATCAAGCCACAACTAACTTTCACCAAGCAAAACATGGACATGACCGAAGAAGAATTCATATTGGCCGAGGAAAATGGGATCGTGATCGAAAGAAATGGAAATCTGATCAAGAATAGTAAGACTGTGACCGAAACACGCCTTGAAAAGTTTGGCCAAGGCATTAGGCCATCTGACTGTGTTAGCACGCACCAAAAGCTACTCAATATGCACCAGAACTTGGATAGAATTAGCTATACCAGTCAAAGGCAACAACAACATAAAGTTGGTTGCATGTTTGTTAAGCAACTATTTGTGCACATGTTAAATATGATCAATGTGATAATTTTCAATTATTATAGTTAGGATGCCTTGGCTTAATATAAAAAGGGCATCTCTAGTTCATTGTAAATATGCACATTATCAAAGAGATTCAATAATATTCTTGAGGTATTCTTTTACTTTTCTTCTTGTTCATATACCACAAGGTTTACTTGTGTTCTCGTTGCATTCTCGTTATTTCCAAGAAGCAAGAGGTTTTCTTAGAAAGTCAAGTCGAACTCTTTATGATATGCAATGTTGAAGGTTGAAAGCTAACTAGGTTTAGATATTGGAGCCAAATAAATAGTGGGTAGGAGACTAGTAATGAAGCAATATGAAAAACTGTAAACAAATAATTAAGCAAATACCGTAAAAACTTGCCGTTTATATGGTAAGCATATCATTTGTCTCTGTATCACTTCATGTGTCATTTGTTGTCACTTGTTGTGATTGGTTATAAAAATATATAATTACTAAAATGTTAACTTAAATATATTTTTTTTCAGCTAATCAAAACAAGTGACACACTTTTTTGGATAGAAGATGTGCTCTCATTGCTATGATGAACATAGAAGAGGCATTAGGAAAATTAAGGTGTGTAGATAGAGGGAGCAAAAGATCTAGAAAGAGAAGTAGAGAAAAAATGTGCTATAATTCTCATGGTCGAGTCTAGCTTATTTTTTTGGGTACGAGTCTAGCTTATATATCACTATATATATTTTTCTAGAGTAATCCTAATTAAGTTGGGAACATCCAAATCATTAGGGTTTGCTCTCTAATGCATGTTTTCCTTATACTAGACTTAAAACTACTCATCTGTTGGAAAATTGCATAAGATTTTGTCTGATGTTTTCTTTCTTGTCCTTCATATATAATTGTTCTCCCTGCTATTAGTCCATATATAACTGCTTGGCCTCTGCCTGCTATTAGTCAACCAATTTCAAAGTCGAATCTCTCCACTAGTTGGCCTCGTTTTAAAGGTGAGGCCTATCCTTTTTCTCATGAATTGCATAATCATTTTGATTCTATTATTTCTCTATAAGGGAGGATGAGTAGTGGGGTGTATTTGGCTTTGCTCCAAAAAAGAAAATATGTATCAAATTAAACAACCATTAGTATATCATATTATGAATAAAATAAATACATCGCTTATTTATATGAAACATATCCCCATCGAATTTTAGATAATAATGGAAGGTTGAGTCACCATAATTAAAATAGATTTCATATAAATAAATGGATGTTGAGGGAAAGAAAATGTCATAAATAATATTAAAAATGGATTCTCCAAGAAATTATTATTGCTAATATATATCATTTTTTTTCATAGACTAATTTAAGAGCTGCAATTTAGTTCATATACATTCAAATTGTTATTTTATACATCCAATATACGCATTTCAATAACAACTACAATTAGCATCAGTGAATAGTTTAACTTGAAATTGGACTTACAAAAACAATTGGCTCAATACAAAAAATATTTTAACTTGCTAATTCAGGAGTCATGATGATCCAAAAGGATTCTTGAATGACCCATTTAATTTTTTAGTCTTCGACTCATAAGTTGGGATAATGCAACTAGACTTTTGAGTGGTGCAACTTTTTACTTTTCCACTTATAAGTCGTTATGGCTCAAAACAACTTCTGAATGACCCTTTAAATTTTTTCAGTCTTCTACTCAGAAGTCGAGTAGAGCAACACGACTTCTGAGTGACCCAATATTTTTCACTTTTCACTCTAAAGTAGCGATGGAGCAACATGATTTATGAATGGTCAGAATTTTTTTACTTTTCCACTTAGAAGTTGTAATAGGCAAACATGACTTCAATAATGCCAATATATTTTTACTTTTTCACTTTCAAGTCTGACGCCATGACTTCAATAATGCCAATATATTTTTACTTTTTCACTTTCAAGTCTGATGGTCCAATATGAGTTTTGAGCAACCTAAATTTTTTAACATGCTAATTCAAAAGTTGTAATGAGAAATCACAATTTCTGAGTTAACCTATTTATTTTTAATTCTTCAACTCAAAACTAGTAATGGGCCAACATGAGCATTGAGTGACTCAATTGTTTTTACTTTTTTACTTAGAAAGTTGTGATGAGCCAACACAACATACTAGAACAGTTGATAATTACCAAGTGTAATTACTTAGTTCTCTAAATTTCCCTGAAATAGGTGGAGATCCTACTTGGCAAAAACTTACACATGCCTAAAGAAATAGGACAATTTTGGAGCCAAAGTGAATAAGAAAAAAAAATGGCTTTCACATATGAACTATGTCATGAATAAATTTAAACAAAACATTTTAACTTACTCTATAGTTCAACAGTTAGTTTAAATAGATGTTTGAAAAATCCAGTTTAAAAGCATATTCCATGTATCAATAGTTGCAATCTAGTCATAAACATTTTCATGCAACATAATTCTGGCAAAACTTTAGGCCAGCCAATTTCTACAAGAAAAAAGAGAGGAGCAAAGAAGATGATGAGTAACTATGATATTAAATTCATATTTCATATGCCAAAAAAATAAAGGAGCAAAACAGAAAGGAAACTAGATATATAAGCCATGACCAAACTTTTAGGCCAGACACAGCAACTTTGGTTTACATCATTTTTCCTCTATCATTTTGTCTTGAAAGCAATTTGTCTCTCCCATATTTTTGGACTATAATGTATAACTTGTACTATTTTTTTACCTTCAGGCAAGGGTAATTCATGTACTGATGGAATATTCTGAGACCAAACAACATAATTCTCATGTTCAAACTTTCTGAGCACTTCTGAAGCATCATGAATTTGCTTTTGGTAAATAGATTTCCATGATTCTTCTCTTGGTATCTTCTTTTTTGCATTAATCAATGCAGAATGAAGAACAGCAATAGCAGCTCCTATTTGATCAGAAGCCTTTAGGCTTTGTGCAACATATTCCTGACCTTTGAACTCATGCAATGATTTGCAGGAAGATATAAATTCCTATATACATAATACAAGGATACAATCAAAAATTGCATGAACTAAAACTGAAAAATGAGATAAGGAGCAGACAATGATAGCGATTTCTACCAATATGGAAATGTCGTATCCATACCAATAAGCGCGATGAAATATCTTTGTGTTGTTTGACGACTGTAGATAAAATCCCAATAGCTTCTTCAAGAAAAAGTGCAACACCATGATGCAACTTTGCCAGTAGACTCGGAGAAGTGCCTTTCTCTTCGGCCCTCCTTACGGCTGCTGCCTATTAAACAGTTATTACACATCCCTTATTAACAATAAAAAAGTTGCTCAACTTCACTTCCATATGCAAACTTAATATGAAATATTTCAATATAATGTAACCAAGTTTCAAGATATGTCTCCACAATTCATGACAGAAAAACAAAACGAAACGAAAAAATGGAACCACAATACCAACCTGGGCCTCAGCCAAACAAATAAGGCTCATAATGGTGGATACTTCAGCAAGAGCTTCTGGTGGCTTTTCTGGTGGCAACAGAGGCTGTAAAGGGGGAAGAACATCATGTGCCAAGTGATGATAAATTCCAGCAGCTTGTCTGAAAAAGTTGGGAGATTGGACCAAATCTGCAAAACAAACAAAGGTGGCATATATAAATGTATTGAGCAAGAGAAATAAGTTTATATTGGAAAATGAGATTTCAACACATACCAGTGGATAGAAGCTCTAAAGCCCTCTCTCGCAGGATTCCACCATAGAGAAAAAGGGTCATACCAAGCTCGAATCGCAAATTATCAATTTGGAAAAATTTTGGACCCGTAAGGTTGAAGAAAGAAGATGAATTCAAACCACTACTCCAGCGTATCTTAATGGCAGCATTCCATTGAGCTATTCGGATATTGGTGCTTATTGCATCAACATAGAACAACAAATTTCCCAATATCGGTAGATACTGCTCTATTTTGTGAATATCCTGACGAAGACAGGTGGAAAAACAGAAACAAATTCACTAATTTACAAAGAATGAGAACAATTCATCATTATTGCCAGAAATTTGATGATCTACCAGATACTAATGATCACTCTTGGTTCTAAACCTTATTCGTCACACAAATAAATCACTACAAACTGACTCATTACCTGAAAGAGAATGTACAGAACAACATATCAGTTCCATAAGGCCATTCATAAGTCCTAACATAATTATGACATTTTACACATAGTGGAATGAAAGTGCGGACATCTTTCCTTCCCTTCCGATCCCATGAGGTTAACGTTAACATTAACTTACAAGACATTGTGAACAGTGAACACTATAATAAACTACATTTTAATTAAGGGATCAAGATTGTAGTCATTTGCATATCAAGTATAAGATAGGTTCATACTAACAGCATATGCAGTTACCTGTTCATAGCGAGATACTAGTCCTCCACTCATTTCTCTTGCAATAGCTTCAGTAATGGATCTTTTTTCATTAATAGACTCTTCGATTACTCTCCGCTTCGAGCTTAACTCCTTAAGTTGCTCAAGTGTTGCTGAATCACTTGCAGCGAATATTGCCTCGAACACTATCTAACATCATGAAAATCTTTAATCAGAACCACTACATGATAAAAATGAAATATCATTTATGATGAAGAGAGAGAATCACTTGTTTTAATATGGTTTTAGGCTTTTACCAAACACATAACCTAAAGCTAACAAATTCTAAACCAAAGAATATATACACCAACTAAAAACAGAAGACCTAAAGTTGAAGAAATTTCCTATATTTTTAGTTATGTAGACATCAACCAAAGTGTTTTCACACTAGGTGATGTTGAGTAATATCAGAAGTTATATATTTAGTAAAAACAATAATTATGCTGAGGCATAATATATATGCAGTCCTTAAAGGAAGCATTTCAATATCAACAATAGAATTCTGTTGAAAAACATTCATAACTTAAAACTAAAGGTACCCTACCTATTTCACAGCAGAGGAAAGTGTCATCAGTTAAACAAAGTCAGAACAATGAATACTCAATTTACTAATACTAGTACTCAAGTTCCTAATACTAGTAATCAAGTTCCTAATGAACCGAGATCACTTGTCCCAATTCCCTGTCCCAGACCAATTAGGTTTTAGCACGTAAGATAAAAAAATTAAATTTCGTTTTTAAATTTTTTCTTCAACTTTTAATTGGTCGGGACATGGAATTGGGACATGCTTTTAGATGTGATTTTTGTCTGTTCCTAGTACTAGTACTCAAGTTCCTAAGATAATCTCATACCAGAAGACACAATCAAGGAAAACTTGAAAACTTAATCAAAGGATTAAGAATTTAAGAGTATATCTTTCTTCTCTCCTATATTTTCCAATTCCATTGTACTCAGTAAACCATGCACAAATCAAAAAACAACCAAAAATCAATATCACTGACCCAGAAATCAAAATCACCATGTCACACTCTAACTTTATAGAAAATCATTTGGGAAAATACCTTCTTAGTTTTTAGCTTTGATGGCTGTGCATAATGCAGCATCATCTTCAACCTTTTTTGAAGGCTATAAACCAGACCAATATCCAATCCAATCAACACAACAAAGTTGTTGACTTTTTAAAAGTTATTGATTTTCCACAATCAACCAGCACTTATGTGTATAGTCAACGTGGAAATTCCATAAAACCAATAAGAAAATAAAAATTAAGGGAAAAAAAGGCAAGGAAAACAAAAGTGCCTCTGAATATTTACAGAGTCCAAACTCTGCATGGATTTTAACAAATTCAGAAACTTTGGACTAAACCACTCAAAACCCAGAATCCAGATATCTTAGAAGAAAATGAGAATAGTGTAGAATGAAGAATTGAGGTTGAGGGAAGTGCAACTCCACCAAATGCTACTGGCTGTGTATGGTTCATACTTGCGCGCACACACACACACATATATATATATATATATATATATATATATATATATATATATATATATATATATATATATATATATATATATATATATATATATATATATATATATATATATATATATATATATATATATATATATATATATATTGTGTTCATTCATTAATTGTTTTTAGTCATCTTCTATTTTTATATCTATTTCCATAATATGTCTTATATTATATTTACACTATTAATTCCGTAAAATATATTTTTACTAATGAAGATAATTGTTAATTAATTGAAATAAAATTTTTATGGTATAATTAAGATAACTTCTCCTCATTCTATATTAAAGAAGGGTCATCTCTAGTAATCGAATTTATAACTTTTAACCTAATATAATATATATAGATTTAGTAGGCCTTAAATTTATAAAGGTGAACATATTATCTTTAAAAAATTATATTTATTATTATCAATCATAATAAATTTATATATTTAAATTTAAGTCTATTGGTGATAAAACTCTAGTTTTAGTATAATATTTATGTTATTATTTTCAATACATTTTTATATTTGACTCATGTTTCTCCAATTTTTTAATTTGATTTCTAATTTGAATAATTGAACCTATTTTAATCAAATTTCATATAATTTAATAGTTTCTTAAATTATACACAACGTAAACCGATTATTATTTAGTTGGTTTCTTTCTCACCCTCAAGTTGGGATTGAGGGTTGACAATTGAAGAGATACTCTTGTGGGCCATCCATGGGAACACGTTTTGGTTAATTTATCCGTGTAACATCAGGGTCAATCAAGTGATTTTGAATAAAATTAGGGATAATTTTTTTGTCCATATTAACAAATTATTTTTTGAATCTGTTTTGTTTTGACCATCTAAAATTGTGACACGCTAAATTACACATAAAGTGGGCCAGTAGAATTTTTTTGGTAAAGTGGGCCAGTAGAATTGATCACATTAAAAAAAGCTCAAAATCAGAGAGAAAATAATTACGTCATTAAAATATTGCAATTTTTTTGGTATTATCAATGATATCATTTCACCATTTGAATAGTCCATTCAGGATATACGAATATTCTTCTAATAAGTATCGTCCACAGGAATTGAACTTTTGACTTTTGAACACTCGAGAGATCTAGCGAGACATTGCTCAAATTAAAAAGAAAATTTTAAAAACATAAACTATCATACTTATGTTGAAGTTTGATAGACTATAGACATATTTTTTTGGGAGATGTGATGTTTGTTGTATGATATGTGATTCTAATCTATATTGTCCCAGTGCAAACTTTGTCTTATATCATGTACACGTTACTTACATTCATGTCAAAATAAAATGAGGAGAGATTCACTTACTCTAAGAGTAAACTTACTCATCATCATAACCAACCATCAATTTTAAGGACATATAATAGTTTAGATCTACTCACTAATTCAAACTATTAGATTTCCCTAGAATTGATTACTAAACTCTTAGAGTAAGTAGATCTCTCCCAACATAAAAGTGTTATACCTAGTCTTTATATGCAATGATAGATTTTTGTAAAGTACCCAATATTGTGAAACTCAAATCATACATCAAAATGGAAGAGTTCCAATATTAGATTTGACCAATTTAAATGGTTAAACCATATGTGGCTTCCATTTCATGAAAGCTTAAGCACATCACTGTAAATATTTTTTACTCTCTACACCTTTCTCTTCCTCAAAATGATTTTATTACAAGATTTTATCTCTATTCTCTTTTTCTCTCTATCTTCTCCAAGAAAATTTCCAATTCCAAACTCACATTTTACTTTGTTGAATAGATCTAGTCTATCATATTCTTTTGGATTTTGAGAAATAGACTTTTTCTTTATGGGTTTCGAAGGTAGAGACTCGAAATAACATTGGATGCTCTGTAATCTTGGCTGTATAATAGGAGGAGGTGACCACCTCCACTATTGCTATTGTTTTTGTTGTGACCATGAACATAGTTTCTTCATGTTTCTGTATAGTGATAACACATTGTCTTTCTGTGTCATGTTTGGTGAAAGTAACCGACTGACTTCGATAATAGTGTTTTGTCAACTTATGAGAGAGCCGTTGTAGTTGTTGGTGAAACATATTCTGCTCCTTCTTTCTCTTATCTTTTTGTATCTTATGGTGTTGTTGATGTTGCTGTATAGATGGGATAGAAGGTTGTTTCTGTGTTGGTATTGTAGATATTACCATGGTTTTTTTCTATATCTTCATTTGAGTCACCGTCATTTTTAGTATGGTAAATTTGTAATGGTTTGTTTCCCAAATCTTCTTTTAATTTAAGGATTATCTCTCTTATCTCAGTAAATAAATCCGCAATTAGAGGTTGAACAAATTATGGTGTTGAGATCTGAGATGATGGTAGGGAGAGGAGTTGAGAGTATGTGTCAATGATTTCAGGTGGTGAAGAAATAGACTGTGAATGTGAGGTTTGTTGATGAAAAGGAGAATATGTGGAATAAAATGGGTGAGAGGTGGAATAAAATGATTGTAGTGGTGGTTTTTGGGGTGATTGTGGTGTTGGTCATTGTGAAAATGTATGGAAATGAGAATTAGGCTGAGTTATGTTGAGAATAGTGAGGATAATATGAGTCATATGGTAGATAAAAGGTTGGTGGTTGATTGTTATATAATATGTAGAATACATGGTTATGGAGGGATGAGTGAAAGGATGAAAATATCAATTGATATAAATGCAAATAGCAATCTATCAAGGACAAAATTAATCTACTCCTAAGAAAATGGATTAAAAGAAAATAAAATAAACACTAAATTCTTTATTTTTATTGATTGATTTATGCATGAACAAAATTCTATTTAAAGAGGTAAAAAAATCGTAAGATGATAACCATACAAGTGTCATCATCTAAACCATAAGAACATTCTAAAAATATTGAATATAAATTATTTGATTAAATCTAAATAACTAAATATAATATTTTATCATATCCTATTTCTAATAAATCTCAAAACAAACATCATAACAATAGCATACATCATATTATGATTAATGGAATTGATCTTCTGAATGCAGTATGGGTGTGATAAGCAAGCTAGCCCAAGAGGAGCACACAATGGAGCAATATCTATAGGGCCTTATACAGTTATACCAAGAGGGTTAGAGAGACCAGAATGTGAATGGTGGATTATGTTTAGAAATAAAATGATAGAATTGAGCCTTATATCCAGTATTTGTCTTCCAGTTTACTTACTAAAAATGTCTCTAGCTCAGTATATGAGCTCATGTTTGGACATCATCTCTATTATTATTGTACTTAAAAGGGAATGGAGAGTTATAAGTTGAGTATGAAAATCTAGAGCATTTGCCTAAAACTTGTTTTTGATAAAAAAAATGTGTTAAGAAAGTTATGAACAATTTGGTGCTTTTATATCTATAGGTTGGATCTTGGTATAAGGTATACTATTGAAGACTGATAGGTGAGTGGAGCCGTAAAAAAAGATTTATCATCAAGTCAATATAGAGTAAAAGTCGTTGTGTATATCGGTCCTTGAAGGGAAGACAATATTAGGAGTCTCTAATTGGATTTGCTATCTGGTTCTTATGTCATGAGAATCTCTCACGTAACAAAATAGTTTGTTGGTTGAACTGTCATCATGTACGGAAAAACATCAATAATTAGTACTAGGCCTCTTACTAATCATGCGCAGGTTGGACAAAACTCAGGTCTTGGTTCATTAACTCCAGCTACTTCTAATTTGTCTGGAAATTCAGACTTCGGGATTTCATAACCATTGGGTAATCTGCAAGGTCATTTTAGTATGGGACAACAGATGCAAAGTACGAAGTATGAACCAAGGAAATCTTTCAGGAGCCCAAATAGTGCAAAGTGGAGCTAACATGAACCAAAATGTAATGAGTGGTCTTGGTCCATCGGTTGTCTCTTGTGGAAATATCACAATGATTCCTTAATGTCTCTACAAGCACAATCAGGCTTGAAGCCACTTGTGAACAATGCAACCAATTCAACAGCTAATATGACTTTGCCACAACATCTATCAAGTGGTATACTATCTACAGAACAATCCAAATATGTGAAGGTCTAGGGTGTAACACCCCATCCTTGATATGTGGTGCATTGGGCGCAGGAATTTATTGAGCGTATCACCTATTAAGCTTAAATACCCATACAGTGTTTTATTTTCCTAAAAGAAATCTCACACGATTCGAACTCATGACTTCAGAGACTTATAGTCATTTGTTCCACTAAGTCCATATAGTTTAACGACTCAATGAAACAAATGACTATGACTCTATGAGTCCCTAGAGTCATGGGTTCGAGTTGTATCTGACTCCCTTTAGGAGAATAAAATATTATATGAGTATTTAAGCTTAATATGTGATACACTTACTAAATTCATGGACTCGAAGAGTCGCATGTCGAAACTGGAGTATTTCATAGGAGTATGTCCATCCCCTTCAATCTACACAAATTTTACACCTCAAAATTTGGGTTTATTGCACTGTCCTTTTCTTTTCTCTTGAGTGTTTCAGCCTTTTTAGTATGGAATAGGTGATTTCATTTCACTAAAGAAAAAAAGCAGTTTCCCTTTTTTTTATTAATTATGCGTTTTGTTTGGCACCAATAGGGCACATCAGATGTAGAAAGCATTAGAAGTGAGAAGACTCTACCTATCTCCTTATTTGGTTTGGTTAATCATAATTGAACTTGAATTTTATTAAATTTATGTCACAGTTGGACTAAATCAATATTTAAAGTCGAATAAATGACAAATATGATTCATCACATTAGCACCTATGATTTCTTCTTGTATATGTATTTTCAACTGTGTAAAAAGTAATAAGATCTATTTGTCACAAAGTAAATAATGTATTTGGTTGCAACAACCTATATAGTAATATAATTTCATAACTTTAATGTCACAATGTTTATATTGTTTTATATATTAGTGATTCTCTACAAATCCATCAAAAAAATAGTAATGATTCTCTAATCTTTTCATCATATATATATATATATATATATATATATATATATAAAATGTAAATGATTAACAAAATTGTAATATTATCTTCTTCTATGAATTCTCTTTCACCATAAGAAAGTGACAAGTAAGACTCCTCTCAAGTAATGAAGATGAAAATGACTTTTTCCTTTGTATTTTAAGGGTAAAAGTGTAATATCATTTTAAATAAAAAAGGATATTAATGTCAATGCATGTTATTTTTTCTTTACTTTTACACACCAGTTTCCTCTTCAATGATGGAGAGGAGTCTCACTCGAAAGTGACATATCTCACTTGTAAATCAATCATTAATAAACTTTGTAACACATATTACTTTTCTTATAGTGTAGAAGGATATATCATTTTTCTATACAAAATATGTGCATATATATTAGTTGATATGTAAAGTTACATATTCATAATAATAAGTAATATTCAAAAGACATTATCTAAAAGGGAATTCATTGTGTTGAATCGAGACCAGGGTTGAGTTCAAGTTCAAAATTTAGTCTAGTGGCATTTAAGGTGGAGTTAGCCTTCGAGTCTAGCGTCAAGTACAAAAAATAATTCGACCAACATTTAAAACCAACTAAGGGATAGGCTTACCCAAACCAACCTAGCCATGCTAAACCCTAGTAATAATAACCACATGTTATTTCTCTCATTTATGGTAAAGCTTATATTTGGATGTAAGTGTTTCCAGGTCAACAAAGAATCATGCCACTTTTTATCAATTTTGACTTTTATGTGTTTGGTATCCAATTTAGGGATGACGACGAGACAGATTCAAATGAGATTTATGTTTACCTAACCCCAAATTCATATTCTCATACTTGGACTCGAATGCAACAAGGGTAAAAAAGATTTCATCCATGACCCTATCGAGTTTTAGGTAACCTAAACTTATATCAAACTCGCCCGAAATTTGACCCTTATCATTTAAATAGACATATATACACTTTATCATACAAATTGAGTATGGGTCGGGTATCACCTATACCAAACTCAAAAATAGTATTTGAAATTAGGAAAAATCTGAGTCTAAACCCACTCAAAGTGATTTCCCCATTAATTTAGGTTGAGTTCAGACAAATACTCATGAGTTTAGGTTAGATTGTCATCCCTAGTTCAATTTGAAAGAATTGGGTTAGCTGAACTTTAGATCCTTGAAAATTGAGTAGATTTTAATAAGGAAAGTGATGGATTGTAGTGGATCATGAGAAACTTATGTATAAGTCAATGAGCAAATAGTTCTAAGATGTTCGACTTATATCACAAGACCAAGTGAATAACAATACAAACTTCCTATAATGCAACAACTTTCATAGTATTATAAAGCAAATACATTACAATTCCTTGGTTTCAAACTTGGAGCAAACTAGCCCATATACAAATTGTTCAACTTATATCATATAAAACCACATGAATTATAACATCAACTTTTTGTATATGCAACAACTCTCATAATATTATATTACAACAACCACTAACTTGGACTTGGATGGTCACAATTGGTTTCAAAAGAATATGTTTCATCAATGGAAGGGGCTTTGTGAGTTAGCACACTTTTGTGTTTCTTATTATGCCATGATTCATATATTGTGTTTCTTGTTATAATTGATGGTGGGTTAAATGGACGAAGTGAGAGAATGATAGAATTTCCTGTCTGTTTTTCAACAGATTTGTTCTGTTTTTTGAATATGGATTTTAGTGAAAATCCTTTGCATATTTATTGGGAATTTGATTTCCGAATATGGTCCATTTTCTGTACATGTTAAACCCATTATCTTAGCAACATTTGTAAACGGTTATGTGCAAAAAACTTGCACTGTCACGTGGACATGACCTGTTCCACTCTGCTGACATTTATGATGGATAAATGTCTATAAATTAGAATGAGTTTCTCTCTGTTTGGGTCACTAATCATACTCCTCTATTCAGAAAACAAGCACCATGACTTTGAGTGAGTAAAGATTTATAAAACCAAATCAGAATTTATTCATGGTAATCACAATGTTGGTTGCAAGTCAAAGTGTTTGATAAAGATAAGGAAGATAACCAGAAAAAGAGTTTAAACAAGGAGAATCAAATAGCAATTGCTAGAGGTTGGTATTCTTGATTTATTTTAGTTTTCGTTGTGTAATGATCTAAACATGTTATACAATTAATACAAACAACACATTCAAATCAATATGCAACGGAAACTAAACTAGATCAAGAATACCAACCTCCAACCATTGTTATTTGATTCTCCTAGTTTAAACCTTCTTTCTGGTTTTCTTCCTTATCTTTATCAAACACTTTGACTTGCAACCAACACTGTGATTACCATTAGGGGTGGCAAATGGATGAATTTGGGTTTATATGCTAATGGACGGATGGAAATGCATCCATTAATGCATATAAATCCATTTAAACTACATTTTAATTTATTCAATCCATCTATATCCAATGGATTCCAATCCATCCAATTTATCCATGACTCCCTTTTCATGGATTTGGACGGATGGATATCCAATCCATTTGTTTTTTTATTGGAACTAAAAAAATCTATTGAAGAAAATCCTTATTTTAAAAACTACTATTTCAACTAAATATGTTCTAAAATCACCTTTTAAAAAAACACTTCTAAAATCATAGAAATCAATTTTTTTAAAAAGTGATTTTTTAAACTTTTTTAGAAAAATACTTTTTTACGAAATTCTATGAGCATGCGTCATTTAAGGTTCTACGTGCCAATTATTTAACAAATATTTTTTTAGAGTGTAATAGTTATGCATTGTTAGTATAAAGATTTATACATAATCATTATATCATTCACTATCCGTTTAGATTACTTTTTTTGAATAGTCAATGATAATTAAATATAAACGATGGATGATGCAGTGACAATGTATAGAACTCATACATTGGTCAGTGCATACATTTTTATCACACATCTATATGTTATGTACTTAAGAATAAAATATTAATATTAACTACATACACATTTTTTATAATTGATATCAATCTAAGAAAATATTAAAAGTGAGAGTGAAAATCATGGATGAATTTGCTTGAATTTAGTTTTCTTAAATATTAAATGAAATTGAAAAATACAAAGAAAATCATTTTTTTATTTTTTTTATGGATCGGATATCCATCCAAATGGATATATTCATGGATATCCATTGGATATAATGGATGGATTTGAATCCATCCATTATCAACACTATCCATTAGATTATATCCATTTAAATCCATTAGCTCTAGCGGATGAATTTGGATGGATTTGGATGGATTGTGGATAATTTTGTCACCTCTAATTACCATGAATAAATTCTGATTTGGTTTTCTAAACCTCTACTCACTTAAAGTGACGGTGCTTGTTTTCTGAACAGTGGAGTAGGATTAGTGACCCAAATAGAGAGCAACACATTCTAATTTATAGACTTTTATCCATCATAAAGGTCAACACATAGTGGAACATGTCATGGCAACATGGGAGTGCAAGTTTTATGCACATTCGTTTACAAATGTCGCTAAGATAATGGGTTTAATAATGAAAAATTCTATCATTCTCTCACTTGGTCCATTTAACCCACCATCAATCATAATAAGAAACACAATATATGAATCATAACACTAAGTCCTCTAATAATGAATATTATCTTTCATGTATCACAATATATCAAGTCTCTCAGTATATGCTCTTTACTTAAATGAATAAAAAATATGTTTATTCTACGTCAAAACTAAATGATATTTCTCAAAATAAACAAATATGTGCACAAAAACATATGAGAAAACATCAAACTGAATAAAAGTTTTATTGAAAAAATAAATGCACGTATAATGAAAATTACATCAAGGAACCAAATCTCATACGTACTACATGATCCTTAAAATTCTTTGGTGGCATGCCTTTAGTCAAAAGATCAGAAATCAACAACTCAGTGCTAATGTGTTCAATGACCACTTTCTTTTCCTTAACACACTCTCTGATGGCTAGATATTTAATGTCGATGTGCTTACTTTAACTTCCATTCTTATTATTCTTAGCAATAAATACTGCAACTGAGTTGTCACAGTATACCTTCAATGGCCTAGAAATAGAGTCCACAACTCTAAGCCCAGATATGAAACTCTTCAACCATACACCATGCGAGGTAACCTCAAAACAATAAACGAACTCAGCTTCCCTAGTGGAAGTAGTAGTCAATGTCTGCTTTGCATTTGACCAAGATACAACTCCATCAGCTAGCATAAAAATATAACCAGATGTTGATTTCCGGGTGTCCATGTAGCCAGCATAGTCTGAATCAGAGTAGCCAATTACTTCCAGACTATCAATCCATTTGTACATGAGCATGAAGTTCTTTGTTCCTTGAAGGTATCTCATTACCTTATTTGTAACTCGCCAATGGTCAATGCCTGGATTAATCTAATATCTTCCCAAAACTCCAACAACATATGTTATGTCAAGTCAGGTGCAAAACTGAGCATACATAAGGCTTCCAACAGCTAAAGCATATGGGATATTTTTCATTTGTTCCCGCTCAAAATCATTTTTGGGGCACTGACTCAAATCAAGTTTGTCTCCCTTCATAATGAGAGCTACATTATCCTTTATGTTAAATCTCTCTAAAAATTTCTTGATATAGGTCTCTTGCGACAAGCCCAAAATGCCTCTAGATCTTTCTTTATGGATCTTAATGACAATGACATAATATGTCTCTCCCATATCTTTCATATCAAAGTTTTTCGAGAGAAACTATTTCACCTCATATAGCATACCCTTATCATTAGTTGCAAGCAATATATCATCCACATATAGCACAAGAAAACAAATCTTAATCCCACTAACCTTCTGGTATATACATTCATCCTTGTCGTTCTCTTCAAAACCAAATCAAGTGATGGCCTCATGGAACTTAAAATACCATTGGCGAGAGGCTTGTTTTAATCCATAGATGGATTTATTAAGCTCGCAAACTAAATGCTCGCCATCACTAGAGGAGAATCCTTCAGGTTGTTTCATGTAAACCTTTTCCTCTAGATCACCATTCAGGAAAGCCGTTTTCACATCCATTTGATGTAACTCAAAGTCAAAATGAGTTACTAATGTCAAAATTATTCGAAGAGAATACTTTTTAGACACGGGAGAAAAAGTCTCCTTGTAGTCAATTCCTTCTCTTTGAGTGAATCCTTTGGCAACAAGTCTTGCCTTATATCTCTCAATGTTGCCTTGTGAGTTTTTCTTAGTTTTAAAAACCATTTACATCCAATGGCTTTAACACAATCAGACAACTCAAAGAGATTCCATAATTCGTTAGATGTCATTAAATCCATCTCATCTTTCATGGCATTGATCCATAAGTTTGATTCCTTACAACTCATGGCTTGTGAAAACGTCTCAGGATCATTTTTGGCTCCTATGTTAGAGTCCGATACTTATAGATACACTACAAAGTCACTAGGGATTTCTGACCTTTTAACTCTAGTAGATCTTCTTAATATTGCATCATTATCTTCTTGAGCAACTTGTTGTTCAACCAGCTGTACAACAGGTTGTTCTACAACAATTTGATCTACAATGTCATTTTCAGCTGCTGGTGGATTTTCAATTATTGGTTGTTTAACACCCATTTGTATTTGAGAGGTGTGTATGATAACCAATCTATCACTTGGTCCAGGAGGTTGATTCTCAATGTGATCTCTTTCAGAAACAATGTCCTGAAATTGATCACTCCCACTGATCAAGTCATTCTTAGGAAATTTTGCATTTCTTGATTTAACAATCCTAGGGCTATGTGAGGGACAATAGAACTTATACCCTTTGGACTTTTCCGCATATCCAATGAAATACCCACTAATGGTCCTCGGGTCTAGCTTCTTCTCTTGTGGGTTATAAATTTTCACTTCAGACGAACATCCCCAAACGCATATATTTCTCAAACTTGGTTTCCAATCTTCGAGACGACATTGGTTGGAACTCGGTTTAATATATACGTTGTCATATTTAGTGCTTCAATCCACAAGAATTGAGGAATTTTTGCATTACTCATCATACTTCTCACCATGTTCATTAAACTTTGGTTTCTTCTTTCTACTACACCATCATGATCTAGAGAACCATGCATAGTGTATTGAGAAACAATCCCATGTTCTTAAAGAAACTTCGCAAATGGACCAACTGCTTGTCCATTCTCCGTGTATCTACCATAGTACTCTCCACCCCTATCAGATCTCACGATTTTAATTTGTTTTCTACATAGTTTCTCTACTTCAGCCTTAAAATTTTTAAAGGCGTCCAAAGCTTCATCCTTAGAACGAAGTAAGTAGAGATACATATATCGTGTATAATCATCTATGAAGGTGATAAAGTATTTCGAACTACTTGTGTCCATGTCAGGACAACAAATATTTGTATGTATTATTTCCAATATGTTTGAGCAACTCTTGGCATCCTTTTTAGACTTGTTAGTTTTTTTACCCTTAATACGACTAACACAAGTCTCAAAATCAGCAAAGTCCAAAGTATTGAGTACTCCTTCATTTACCAATCGCTTAATTCTCTTAATGGAGATGTGTCCTAATCTTTGATGCCACAACATAGAGGATTCATCATTCACAAC
This sequence comes from Lupinus angustifolius, assembly GCF_001865875.1. NCBI lineage: Eukaryota > Viridiplantae > Streptophyta > Magnoliopsida > Fabales > Fabaceae > Lupinus > Lupinus angustifolius. The sequence goes on from NC_032010.1 coordinate 18,366,771, forward strand.
ACATCTTTTTAAACCAGCAGTAACATGCATAGAGCTATAAGCATCATCATTTTGTAATTTAATATTATAAAGACAATCACACAATTCACCATAACCAACAATGTCAACTTTATTTGATAATGAAAAAATAGAACCTGAGAAATTAAAATTAAATCCCAAATGTGCAAGTCTTGAAACTAAAATTAAATTCCTAGAAAGACTAAGTACATAAAAGGTCTTTTCTAAACGTAAAACAAAGTTGTTGCTTAAAACCAAACTACATGTCCCAATAGCCTCCATATGTGAACTTAACTTCCCACCTGAATAGATGTATCGTTCACTTCCCACCGGCTTCCTTAGGTTTTCCTTACCCCGCAAGGTATTGGAAACATGGATTGTAGAACTAGAGTCAATCCACCAGGTGTTATGATTAACATTAATCATATTAGATTCATAGCAAATAAATGAAATTTGAATACCTTTCTTGTCGAGCCAGTTCCTAAACTTAACACAGACATGTGTCCTGACTTCTTGTAGAAGAAACACTTGGACTCCTTCTTTATGACTAGTTTAGGAGCATTATTGCCCTTGTTTTTGGTATGATCCTTCTTCGTCTTTCCATCAAAGGTCAAGTTCACTCTCTCTCCCTCTTCCATCACCAATCTTTCCTCCTCTTGAACACACATAGTCAACAATTTATTGATTGACCACTTATCATTATGTGTGTTATAAGAGATCTTAAAAGGTGAATATTGGTGACGTAGAGAGCACAAAATATAGTGAACTATGAAAGAGTCTAACATAGTAACCTTTAAGATTGCCAATTGAGCCGCTATATCCTTTATGTGCATGATGTGATTACACACACCTCTTATCCCTGTGAGCCTTATGGATGAGAATTGCATAATTAAGGTGCTAGCAAGCGCTTTATCAGATGTTACAAATTGTGCATCAATGGCTTTCAGGAGATCTTTAACTTTAATATTCCTATCGACAGAACCACAGATACTCTTTGAAATGTTTGTCTTTATGAACATCATGGATCGACAGTTAGATCTCTCTCATTTTTCATAAAGGTCAGCAACATCTAGAAGGCTAGTTTCAGTAATAACCATTGATTCATCTTTCCTTATGGCATATTCGATGTCCATCCAACCCAAATGGAGAAGAATTATCTCCCTCCAAACCTTATAGTTCTCACCTCTCAACTCGGGAACATCACACTTAATATCATAAATATTCGCAGGTTGAATAACTAAAAATTTAAACATACATACCCATTATTAAAAAAATTGAGACAAATAAAGTTAATGTTTTACCAATGCAAAACATTTTTAATATATAATATAGTGACATAAAACTTGTCTATGTGCTAAAGTTATACTCAATCAAATTCATAATTTAACTGCATGATAAAACTATTAAATTATGTTTCTTTTCTCAATTTATGTGGGTAGATTAAGAAATATAATTTAATATTTTATCCTAATTAATCATACAAATATAATAAAATACACGTGGGTAGATCTTACTACATTACATATGATTAATTATAATTAATATTTTAATATGATTTTAAAACTTAATATATAATTCTAATAAATAAAAGATATTGTGGCTTCTCCCTAATTAATCAAAATTATATTAATCAGTTAACATTAAATATAACTAAACATTTACATAATATTCTGAATAATGCAAATTCATTTAATAACACTCCATGTATATTATCAAAACATATATCAGTTGCTCATAAAATATATATTCATTTAATGACATTACATAAAATATCAACGTATAACATACTCACAATATTGAAAATTGCATAGTCGCATATTTTAAGAAATGAATATGCTTATCACTGATTCTCTATATCATAAAAGTAAAAGGATAGCAAAAGGACAAAAAATCATTCTATCACTTATGTCATAAAATAATTATATTACTTTCTAGCTTGGCTTTAGGTGGTCCTCTGTCAAATATTGACAAGATTAGCAAAAAGACAAAGTGACATTTATCTATCTATTAACTATATAATAAAAAAATATTCTTACACTTTAGCAAGTGTCACATGTCACACTCACAACAAAATTTTCTCGCTCAAAGAACTCCACCACCTCCGATGCACCTTACCACACCATAACATTTGTTATTATCCTTTGATACATCTCTTTATTCTTTGTTCTTCTTCTCTCTTCTATATTTTTTCCTCTCATTTTATTACTAAGTAGAGAACCTCATCTCTCTTTCACTCCTTCATTTTATTACTCTTTTTTTATTCAACCATTCTTTCTCTCTTCTTGGTTTATATCATTCTTCCATTTCAAAATTTCTTATTTTAAAATGGTTTGATGCATGTAGATTTATTCATTGATTTTTGTCATTGAAGATATTGCATTAAAATCCTTTATTTATTTATTTATTTTGTAGATATGTTGTAATTGTTGGATAAGTAGAGGAGTGAGATATCTCTAATGACAAGGGCATCAACGATAGTTTTATTTGATTTGGTGTCTCTTATTGTTTGTTTACCTTTGAAACATCATTGTAGGTTAGTTTTCTATATCTTTTTGCATCTCTTAATTTATTTATATAATTTTCTATTCAAAATAATCATTATTATAATGTTGAAAATGACATGAACAGTGACGAGATAGTAGAGACGAAGAAAAAAGTAAATAATATGTGACAGTTTGGTAGTTTGATCATTTCCCCTTAATTTTGTAAAGAACTCGTTGTTTATAAGTTTTCCTACCTAATCTTGAGTAAGAAGTAGCACAATATTGATTCTATGTTTTTTTTTCGTATGGTTCATCTATTTTGTTATACAACATTGTAAACACTCAATTTTGTCCAATCTTTTTACAAATTATTAAAGTTTCAAAACATCAAAAAATTTAAAAAGAGCCATTTTTTAAAGTCTCAGAACTGATGTTATCCTCTAATTCTAATAAATAATAAGTTGATTTTAAAATATTAAATTGTTAGTTTCATTTTAATTATAAAAATTAATTAATGATTTCCTATATAAAAATTAGTGTGTCGACTGTCATTTCGTGTCGGTCACTCGATTTTTACTTTTTATGATATATATTGTATTATCTCCATGTTATATTATCTAAAAAAACAATTTATATATAAAAATGCAATACATAATCTCATGACAGAGTAAAACTTGTGGTAGTTGATATGATATATATAAAACTTATGTGAATTTCTCATTTTATGTCTCTAATAATCATTACAAAGTTGATAGATGTTCTTTTAATGTTATTGAGTGTTCTTCTTTGATTGAGAAGGAGAGAAGATGGAAATAAGAGAATGCATGTAATATTAATGATATATTAATGTAAAAATGAAAGCAATGTAAGTAAAGTATAGAAATTTATAGTAGTTATTAATAAGATATGTTACAAAATGTTAAGTTTAGAATATAAATATTATATCATGATAGTGGTTATTACTTATTTTGCATTTATTAATAGCATAGAGAATATAAAAATTAGAGTAAATTAAACTGGTACACCCTGAGTTTTAGCGAAATTACATAAATCACCCATCAATTTTTTACACCTACACAAACCCCCTCATTTTTATAATTTCATTACACTAACCACCCCTGAACGTGGAATAACTGTAATCTTTCAAACAAAAAATATGATAAATGCAATTTAGTTAAACAAAACATGGTATATTGTGGAGACAAGTCCAAATAATATATGAGTTAATATCTATTTATCATTTTTGGTTCGTCACGATATAGTATAAGAGCGATTTACTCCAAAAATTATATCATGATGGTGCTTAGTGTAAACTTATCGTAGAAACCATGTGTAAATGAATCTTAAGAAATCATAGTTTTCACATCATAAGAATAGTTATAGATTACTAACTTTTACCCATGGCGATACTATCCTTCATTTAGATGTTGTGTGATATTATTGGTTTAGAGAGAAACTCTTCTATCTCCTTCTTGTTCTTATTATGCTCTTGATTAAGTGATGATTGATAGAGCAATCTTTAAGAGCACAGATTGAACAATGTTTATGGTCCTTTTTTTAGTATAGTGCTTTCATCAAGCACTATATATAGGCTTTTATCCAAGAGTCTTAGCATTTCATTGATAACTCTTCATCCAAGAGTTATGTCATTCAAACAATAAAATAATATATTCATTCATGTCACAAGAGACATACTTCTTATATTCTCCCACTTGTCTCATGTGACAATACAATTCATGATTTTATAAACATAAAACATAATACGCATATTCAGAATATGTTTTCCATATTCATTACATTAAAAGTCATGATTAAGAACAAGAACTAATAAGAGTCATGACGGTTGTACATCATTTATTTGATCTAGTCCCTTCCATGTATGTTAGCTTTATTCTTAACATGACACATTAATGAGAATCATATAATAATGTCATTTATAAAGAAATTTTTATTTTGAACATTATCATTCTCACATGTGTACATAAGTATGATAATAAAATATTAATTAGAAACTTAAATATTAATGAGCTCGGAGTGTCAAACATTGAGACTTTATTAATAACATAATGTTCAACATTCATTAGCAAACATAATGCCCATATTTTTAACATGGCCAGTAAATATTTTGGGCGGTAACCCTTTCGTCAAAGGGTCTGCAATCATAAGGTTAGTGCTAATATGCTCAATTGACACTCTAAGTTTCTGAACTTCTTCTTTAACGGCAAAGTATTTCACCTCCATATGTTTAGCACCTTTGGAATACTTGTCGCTTTTAGAAAAGAAGATTGCTGCAGAATTATCACAATAAATTTTCAGCGGCTTGGCAATACTTATGACAACCCCAAGTCCTGAAATAAAGTTCTGTAGCCATTTAGCATGAACTATGGTCTCAAAGCGTGCCACAAATTCAGCTTCCATAGTGGATGCAACAATGGTAGTCTGCTTTGCACTCTTCTATGAGATAGCTCATCCAGCTAATAAATACACATAACCGAAAGTAGACTTTCTTGTGTCTATGCATCCGGCAAAATCTGAATCTGAATATCCAATCACCTCAAGATGATTTGATCTCCTATAAGTAAGCATGTGATCCTTTGTACCTTGTAAGTATCTCAGAACTTTCTTTGCAGCTTTCCAATGTTCTATACCAGGATTACTCTAGTATCTTCCTAACATTCCAACTGCAAAATTAATATCTGGTCGCGTACAAGTCTGAGTATACATTAAAATCCCAACTATAGATGCATAAGGAATTTCTTCCATTTGCTTCCGTTCCAAGTCATTCTTTGGACATTGCATCATACTAAACTTGTCTCCTTTCTGAATTGGAACAGGAGATGCTGAACATCTATCCATTCTGAATCTCTCTAAAATTTTGTTAATATATGCTTTCTGAGACAAACCTAAAAGTCTTTGTGATCTATCACGAAATATTTCTATTCCAATCACATAGATTGCCTCACTGATATCTTTCATTTCAAAAAAAATTAGAGAGAAACAAATAAATCTCATATAAAAGACCAAGATTATTAGTTGCAAGCAAGATGTCATTAACATATAGAACCAAAAAGATAAACTTACTCCCATTGACCTTTAGGTATATATACATCGATCAACAATGTTTTCCTTAAACTCAAATGATACAATAGTATCATTAAACTTAAGATACCACTATCGCGAAGCTTGTTTAAGTCCACATATTGATTTCTTATGTTTATACACCATGTGTTCTTTTTCCCTTCTCTATGAATCCATTGGTTGATCCATATAAACCTTTTCTGTTAAATCCCCATTTAGAAAGGCGATTTTCACATCCATTTAGTGTAACTCCAAATCCTAATGAGTCATCATTGCCATGATAATCCTAAGTGAGTCTTTCTTAGAGACTGGTGAAAACGTCTCTTTATAGTAAATGTCATTTTTCTGATTATAGCCTTTTGCTACAAGTCTGGCCTTATAACGTTCTAAGTTACCATAAGAATCACGCTTGGTTTTGAAAACTCACTTACAACCAACTGATTTAGAATCTTCTGGTAACTCAACAACGTCCCAAATCTCATTTTGTTTCATAGATTTTAACTCATCTTTCATGGCATTTAACCATTTATAGGCATTATCATTATCCATGGCTTGTGAAAACGTAACTGGGTCATTCTCAATTCATATGTCACATTCTGACTCATGTAGGTAAACCACATAAAAATAAAAAATAACATATTGTCTTTCTCTTTGAAATCTTCTTAATGCTATCTCTTGTGATTCTTGTACTATAGGTTCATCAACTTCATTTTCAGTAATAAGATTCTTTTGTTGTTCTCCATCATTACTAATCGGTTCAATAACTTGAGGAACAACATTATTAGGGACACAAGTAAATGGAACTTGTACCCTCACTTCTTGAATTTCCACTTTACGTGGTGTTTCACTCCCACTAATCTCATCATTCTCAATGAACCTAGCATTCCCAGTCTCAACAATTCTTGTAGTATGGTTTGTATAATAAAATCTATACTCTTTTGATTTTTCTGGATAACCAATGAAATAACCACTGATTGTTCTTGCATTCAGTATCTTTTCCTGTGGATTATAAATTCTAATTTCCACCGGGCATCCCCAAACATGCAGGTGCCTTAAACTATGTTTCCTTCCTGTCCACAGTTCAAAAGGAGTCTTTGGAACTGCCTTACTAGGAACCATATTTAATAAATACATGACAGTCTTTAAAGCATAAGTCCACAATGAAATGGGTAAATATGAATTACTCAACATACTCCTAATTATATTCAACAATGTTCTATTACGCCTTTATGATACACCATTTTGTTGTGGTGTACCTGCCATTGTGTATTGTGCACATATACCACGACTTTCAAGGAATTTAGAAAATGGACCTTGTGAAGAAGATCTTTGCTCCTGAACTTGGCACAGTTTTGATGAAGACACCAACATCACCAAAAAGAAGAAAAGAAAGAATACTTATGAAGACAAAGAAGATTAAAGCTTCAAGATAATTAGATTAAGTCTCTATAGGTACTTCTATCCTAAAACTCTTAAATATACAAAGTAGTAATGCTCAAACTATTTTTAAAGAAAGTTGAAACACTTTAAAATACTTAAAAAAAATTCAAAAATTGTGTGTAACGGGTTACTTCATCTAAGTAACAAGTTATGTGTGTGAGAAAAGAATTATCCAACTTAAAACTGATTAGAGTAATCCATTATGTCTTTGAGTAACAGATTACCAGTTTTAATGAAGTTGAGTAACCGATTACCCACTTGTTGTAATTGATTACACTAAATCGAATTTAAATGTACAGTATTTGGGTAATCGATTACTCACTCTCAGTAATCGATTACTGAGAGTTGTTGCATCAGATTTCAAAATAAAATGTTCTCACTCCAAATGAAATCTCTTCACTTCAAACAACTCCTACACTTTCAGAAAGACACCATGGGTGTTTGGAAAGTCTGTATAAAGGCTCTAACTCTCACAACACAAACATACAACAACACACAACTCTTATACAATTTCCAAAAGCTCTTAAACATATTCTGAAGTTATTTCTCTATACTTTTTGCAACTAGTCCTTAACTTTCAAAGCTGTTTTTCTGAAGTTGCTTAGAAGTGTTTTCAAAGTTTTCCAAAGAGCATTATTACTTGGTATATATAAAGAGTTGGTTGGATTGCAAAGTTATACTACTTTTATACTTGTAAAGGCAATCTGCCATTGTTGTACATTCTTCAATATTGTTGCAGAATACTTTCTTTCACGGGGTGTAAAAAGAAAGGGGATTAGAATCACTTAGAAAGATGTTTTCCAACAGTGAATAAGGATTAGGGAGTGTGTAAGGTACATAGAAATCTCGGGGTGAGATATTGTAATTACAACTCATAATTCTTAGTGAAGAAATCTCTTGTGCTGAAAGAGTACTGGACGTAGCCTTTGGTTGACTAGAAGGTGAACCAATATAAAAATCATTGTGTATTCTCTTCTCCCTTATCTCTTTCATTTTATCTTGATTGTTTTTCTGCATATATTTTCCGCTGCACGTTAACTCTTGATTTTGCAGAAAAAGTGGTCATAATTTTTA
>NC_032010.1:18374942-18383304 GCF_001865875.1 Lupinus angustifolius
AATTTAGCAAATGGACCTGGATGTTGTCCATTTTCATCATATCTTCCATAATACTCACCACCTCGATCAGACCTGATAATTTTCACTTTTTTATCTAATTGTCTTTCAACTTCAATAATGTAAATCACTAAGGCATCTAGCGCTTGAGATTTATCACACAGTAAATAAATATGTCCATAATGTGAATAATCATCAATGAAGGTAAAGAAATGTTTTATCTTATTCAAATAATTAACATCAAAAGGTCCACAAATATCTTGTGTATAATTTCAAGAAGCTTAGTGCTTCTTGTGGCCCTTTTCTTTATGTGTTTCCTTTGTTTACCTTTAATACAATCCACACAAATATTCAGATCTGTAAAATCTAAATCTGGAAGGATTTCATTCTTTACTAATCCTTTCATTCTTTCTTTGACAATATGTCCCAAACGTTTATGCCACAAGTAAGCAAAACGTTCATCAATTAAGCCACGCTTAATTCCAACGTTATGATGCAAGGTTAAAAGTGTTTCAGAGAAAAGATTATCAAGATTTAACTTGTACAATCCCAAGTTTAGATAAAGAAACCAAATTTCTAGATATATTAGGTACATAAAGGGTTTCAAAGAAATCTAAATGATGTCTAGTGTCAAGGATTAGAAGATAAGTCATGACGGCTTCCACTAGAACCTTCACTCTATTTCCCATACAGACAAATTTTTCATTTGGTCTTGTAGTTCGGGTCGTAATGAATCCCTGTATATTATTAGAAACATGAGTTGTACATCCAGAGTCAATCCACCAAGTATTATAAGGAACTTCTGCTAAGTTTGATTCAAAACATACATAAGCACTAGGCTTACCTTTCTTTTCAAACCAACCTTTGCGTTTTGGACAATCCTTTTGCAAATGTCCAATCTTTCTACAGAAATGACATATGTTATCATGACGTTCCTTCTTGTGGATTTGAGAAGATAACTCATTAATCTTTAAGAGTCCCTTCCCTTTCTTGTCATGTTTCTTAGTGTCTTTCTTTCTAGCTCCTTGATGATTAACATAATTGATAGAATGATTTCCATGGCTCCTCATTCTGGTTTCCTCTTGAACTAGCATACTATGCAATTCATGCACATTCCATTTATCTTTCATGGTGTTATAGTTCATTTGGAAATGTATAGTTCATTTGGAAAGGACCATATTCAGAGGGTAATGAATTTAGTATAAATTGCACAAGGAAGTTTTCATCCACATCCATTCCCAATGTCTTAAGTCTTGCTGCAATATTTGTCATTTCAATGACATGTTCATGCATAGTACGAGAACCATCAAATTTCATGGTTGTCAATGTACTCATTAGTGTCCTAGCAAGAGACTTATCAGCAGTTTGGGAGCGCTCTTCTACAAACTTTAGCACTTTCAGTTTTAGGAAGAGTTGACTTAATGTTGTCTGCAATATTCATTCGTATATAAATTAAACTCAATTTGTTTGATCTTTCCCAAATCATATAATGAACTTTATGTTCTTTAGTGCTTATATTAGTAATAGCATTTGGTTTATCTTCTCTAAGTGATAAATCCAAATCCATTACCCCAAGATATAATTTGAATTTGTTCACTCCATTCTGAGAAGTTAAGTCCATTGAAAGTTGGAATAGATAAGAATTGCGAATGTAAAGCAACATGTACTGCAACCAATAAAATCAAACGAAAAAACATTAAGGCCTTGAGTTACATGTTAACATGCCAAATTAAGTCGGATTACTTCATAAGTGTATAATAATGTTTATCTTTGGGCAATTCATCAATATATCATACTAGACATAATGATACTAAAAGAAATTCACATAATTTGGCAATGATGCATGCATATATTAGAAACATTTACTGTCTTTGGATATATAAATATAACTAATTATACATTTACACTACCAATAAACATGCTCATTAATTATAAGAACAAATAATCAACCTTTAGGCGATTCTTAACTGTCGTATAATAATGAATTTCAATTTACTCATAAACAAATAACTTTTATATCATTCATAGCATCAAATTAATGAGTAAATGAAATATGATCATACAATTTGGAATTAAATAAGCATAAAGATTTGACCACTTTGGTGATTAACAAATTTATCATACAATAATTTCAAACAAATGAAATATGATCATACAATTTGGAATTAAATAAACAGAAAGATTTGACCACTTTGGTGATTAACAAACCTATCATACAATAATTCCAAACATCTAACAAATTAATATTATATATACATATGACTTCTTGCACATAAATTATAATATTACATACATGTTCATAAAACAATTTCACCAAATACTCAAATGTAATTATAACTTAATCATACATATGTATATTCACCGTTATATATTATATATATTCTGTTAATGTTATATATAACATATCTAATACAAATATATTAACATTGTATATAACATCAAAATTACTTCAGTGTTAACATATTATATATATGTATAGTGGGGATCCACTTACTTTAAGAGTAGGTTTTTTAAACTTACTCATCACCCAAACCATCAATTTTATGGACATTTAATGGTTTAGATCTACTCACTAATTCAAACCATTGGATTTTCCTAAAATTGATGGTTGAAATGGAAAGTAAGTTAAAAAAAACTTACTCTTTGAGTAAATGATCCCTCCCTATATATATCAAAACAAAAACAGAACCTTGAACTGATATAATATATACGGTGCTTTTATGTATATATTAATGTTATTAAATTATATATATATATATATATATATATATATTTATCTTAATGCTATATATATACAAACATACTCTCTAATAATACTTTTTCACTTTTCAAATGATTTTATTTATTCTTTTATTCACGTTTTGCTATGAAGTGCAAGTGCAATATATAGCAGAATAACATAGTGCAAAATAGAAACATATATAACACAAATTGTCATTGTTGTTTTGTTTCTTTAATTTATTTATTTTCATGCAGCGAAAATAATCATATTTGAGTTTACTAAACATTGAAGAACATATTTCACTATATTATTCAGGATCGAATCATTATTAATGGAAAACTATAAGTTCTTAAACACAGTGCTCTGATACCACATGTAAACTTATCGTGGAATCATATGTAAATGGATCTTAAGAAATCATAGTTTTCACATCATAAGAATAGTTATAACTTACTAACTTTTACCCATGGCGATATGATCCTCCATTTAGTTGTTGTGTGGTGTTCTTGGTTTATAGAGAAACTTTTCTATCTCCTTCCCGTTCTTACTATGTTCTTGCTTAAGTGATGACTGATAGAGCAATCTTTATGGGCAGAGATAGGGACAACGTTTCTGGTCCTTTTTTTTTAGTATAGTGCTTCCATCAAGCATTATATATAGGCTCTTTCTCAAGAGTCTTAACATTTCATCGATAACTCTTCATCCAAGAGTTATGTCATTCAAACAATGAAATAATATATCCATTCATGTCACAAGAGACATATTTCTTACGGTTATTACTTGTTTTGCCTTTATACTCTGTCATCTCATCTCATTCATTCTTCTTAAAGGTAAGATTTAATATATATATTGACCTACTAACCATCCATGATTGGTTATAAGGCCTACATTTATTGTTCTCACAATATTTATATGAGAATTGTTCTTACTTGAGTAGCTCCATATATATATATATATATAATCTTAAATAAAAGACACATAAATGAGTTACATTTTTAAGGAACATGAATCACATGATCAATGAACCATGATGATGATCTTTGTAACCCTTACTTTTATTTTGCCGCATATGGATGTCTAATTAAACCGAAATTTTGGCCGAAAGAAATATATATAATAATTTAAAAATAATGTTATAGTTAATATTATTTATAAGATGAAAAGATAGAAATGAGCTAAAAGATTATTAAATTATTTTTTTAAGTTGTTTCATTACATGTAGAAGTTAATTACATATTAAAAAATGGTTATACATTAAAAAAAATATTTCAAATAAAAAATTTAATAAATAAAAGAGAAAATATATTATAACTATTTTATAACTTATAATTGATTGAGAGAGGAAATATATTTTCAAAATAAATGAATCAATATAAAATTAAGTGACAAATAAAAATGTTCTTTAAAGTGCATATTTCATATTGACTTTTGTTTATTTTGTAGGTATGTTCTTATTTTATAGATAAGTTCTCTTTTTTTATTGATTTTTTTTGTTTATTTTTTCATTGATTTATTTATTTTGTAGTTACACAAAAAGAAATAACAAACTAAATTATAACAAATCATTTTTTGCAAATCCAAAATACATGAAATATTTAAATATAGACCATTGAATACACTTGATTTACGTTATTTTGTTTCTTACATTTATTATTAACATCACAGAGATAACAATATCGATTTATATATTTTTCTACTTTGTAACAAAAATTGTGAAACTCATGATTCTTCTGACCAAATATTTATTTATATCATCTGGATTCATGTTATTATGGTAATGATAGTTTGTACTCAATTATATATTATCATGTCTTACTATATATATCTGATCAATATGTTGTATGATTTGTCAATTTATGGACGATTAATATATTATCATGTCTTACTATGCGACCAAATTTGTGAAGATATTGTGTCTTTACATGATAGAAAACATATCCAATGAAATTAATTCACAATGTTTGTGTTTCTATATATTTCATTTTATTTTATCAAATTATTACACAATATTACTAATATATATTTAATAATATTGATACTTATGTGGTTCTAAATATTCGTCAAAATCAATCTACCTCATGTGAATACTCGAGTAATATGTGTATTTTTAACCATGTGATTGCACGGATAACATGAGTGTTCTTAACCATGTGAATACACGGGTAACATGTGTGTTTCTTAATGATGAGAATGTATGTTTAACATGTGTGTTCTTAATCACATGAATTCACGGATAACATGTGTGCTCTTAACTATACCAATGCACAAGTAACATATGTTTTCTTAACCATACGAATGAATGCACGAATAACATATGTGTTCTTAACCATTAGAATACACATGGGTAACATGTATTTATTAACCATCAGAACATGTGTTATTAACCATACAAATACACGGGTAACATGTTTGTTCTTAACCCTATGGCAAAAAATTATTGCCTCGTGCGAATGCACGGGTAACTTACTAGTTATTTTATAAAAATAGATCATCTTCTACTTTTAGCCGGATCACTATGACCCGGTTATGACCTATTTTCTCAACAGGATGGTTTCTCCGTTAACAATACTAAAGCCAACGATACAAATCACAGAAAGCTTAGAAAAACAATTTCCATATGACTTCTGGTCTTAAATGAGATTAAAAAGGTCTAAATATATAGAACCCAAATTCTACTTTTTTTGGAAACTCAACCAAATCAACAAATTAAGCAAGGCAGAGGCATAAGCAAGCTCTGATACCAAATATAAACTTAATGATCTAAATATGATATACAATTAATACAAACAACATATTCAGATCAATATGCAGCGGAAACTAAAATAGATCAAGAATATCATCCTCTAGCCATTGCTATTTGATTATCCTTGTTTAAACCCTGTTTTTTTTTGTTTTCTTCCTTATCTTTATCGAACACTTTGACTTGCAACCAACACTGTGATTTCCATGAATAAATTCTGATTTGGTTTTCTAAACCTTTACTCACTCAAAGCGATGGTGCATGTTTTCTGAATAGGGGAGTAGGATTAGTGACCCAAACAGATAGCAACTCATTCTAATTTATAGACCTTTATCCATCATAAAGGTCAGCACAGTGGAACAAGTCATGGCAACGTGGGACTGCAAGCTTTCTGAACATAATCGTTTACAAATGTTGCTAAGATAATGAGTTTAACATGTACAAAAAACGGAACAAATTCGGAAACCAATTTCCCGATAAATATGCAAAGAATTTCCACTAAAATCCAAATTAAAAAAAAAAACTGAACAAATCTATTGAGAAACAGACGAGAAATTCTATCATGGTCTTCCCACATATTTGTATATGGTAAGCATTTGATATCGATATTTTTCGGCACTTCTTTATATATATTCATGGGAATATTGAAATTATTTTTTTAAAATAAATTATATATCTGAAATTTCTTCAGACATTGAAACCATCATATAAAAGTGTAACATTTCATCTACCAAATAGAGTGGTAGACAAAAAGGAGAAGGCGTAAAAATGAAAAAAGAGATTAAGTGTTAAATAAAATCCATAATATTCCTATTTGTAGGCAAAATATAATGATTTTTAATGACAATATGTTTTTCATATTTTATTTAATTTGTAATATCTAGTAAATACATTTTTACTTGGAATTTCAAAATAATAGTATGCATGTTTTACAAATTTTACGCTTTTATATATACATACCAAACTATTTTATATCATAATATTTTGAGTAAGATAATAAATTCGGTATGATATATATTACGTGTTTTATATATCCTTAGAAACTTAATCATAGTTGGATGTGAAAAATCTGTCGAACGATTTTTTGAACAGTTTGCCTTCCTTTGTTGAAAAAGGTCCCTTTTATAAGCTTGAGTCATTCATGATGTGTGATCTCTGTCAAATGCTTAGTATGTAGTTCCAGCTTTGAGATTATTCTAATGCCATAATCTATGGAGAGATCTACATCCTATACTAGGCCCTAACTTATGCATAGATGATTTAGTCCCCTCTTGCTTCTTACCAAGTTGGTTGAATGAGTTTTCATGCTTGGGCTAGGCTAACTAACATGCTTCTAGGCCCATTTCTTCAGTCAACCATCGAATATTACCCTAAAACCATTGATATTGGGTCGGTTAATTGGGCACGCGGACCAAACCTTGGAAATAATATGGAAGTACCTAAGTAAAAAAGTAATCCAAACTGTTGAAGACAAGAGTGGCATTGTAGTGTAGTTTAGTCTTGAAACAAAATATCATTTCATTCTCTCACCATCTTTACATAAGCAATCGATTATTATAAACTATATTTTAGTAGGTAATTGTTGTGCATTGACTCATATATCTATATAACAACAATACAAGTTATGGGCTTGGGCTGGTGTAAAGGGGTTGGGGTAGAGGGCTATATATTTATGTTATGTAAACCTAATGTAACAAGGAGAAGAATAGTTAAATATTAATCCTAATTCTCTAATAATATATAGTGGTAGTTGTTCAACGCTCTCGGAGATGTAGACACAATTGGTCGAACCTCGTTACCAAATCTCTTGTGTTATTATCTTGTCTTTATACTCTTTACTATTTGATTGTTCACTTGTTCCCAACAATTGGTATCAGATGGCTCTTAACTCAAGTGCCAAATTCGATGTGGGGAAGTTCAATGGAACTGGTAATATCGGATTGTGGCAAAGGAGGGTTAAGGATGTGTTGGCTCAACAAGGTCTATCAAAGGCACTCCATGAGAATAAACTAGAGGGTATGGATCGACTGGATTGGGAAGAGTTGAAGGAGAAGGCTGCAGGAACCATACGGCTCTGTCTATCAGATGAGGTGATGTATCATGTTATGGATTTGACGTCACCAACAGAGGTATGTGAGATATTAGGGAAGCGGTTCATGTCCAAGTCTCTAAAAAATAAGTTGTATTTGAAACAGACTTTATGGCCCGAAGATGCAGAAAGGTGTTGATTTGCAATAACATCTCAACAATTTTAATCAAGTGATCAATGACTTGCAGAAACTTGATATGAAGGTTGATGATAAGGACAAAGCAATAATATTATTGTGTTCTTTGCTAAATTCTTATGAACACTTGGTGACAACATTGACATATGGGAAAGACTCAATTAAACTGGATGAGATCACATCTGCAATTTTTTCCCACACTCAAAGAAGACAGAATGTAGGTGAAGGGTCTCAGGGTGATGGTCTGTATGTGAAAGGGAGCCAAGCGCGTGGGAGGAGACAAGGCAGAGGAAGTCCTGCCAAAGGAAAATACCAAATTCCAGGGGCAGAACACCAATAGAGTGCTATAAGTGCAAACAGACTAGGCATTACCAAAAGGATTGTCCCAATGAATGGATTCCTAGCAAGCCGGTGGGGAAAGATGGAGTATCTACATCTACAAATATTGCACATAAAGATGACTCTGGTTACAACAATAAAGTTGATCTACCATCTGTATCATCAAATCATAGTACAGATGAGTAGATACTTGACATTGGTTGTTCCCACCACATGACGCCAAATAGAGAATGATTCACCACATACATGGCAGACTATTTTGGTTTCGTGTATTTCAGAAATAATAAAGCATGTGAAATTATTGGTATGGGAGAACTCAGAATTATGATGGATGATGGT
>NC_032010.1:18383404-18443211 GCF_001865875.1 Lupinus angustifolius
TTGAAGAAGAATTTGGTTTCTTTGGGGACATTGCAGGCCAAAGGGTTTAGCTATAGAGCTGATGGGGACAGTGATATTCTTCGAGTATGCAAAGGTGCTCTGACTGTGATGAAGGGTAAAAGGACTGCAGGGAACACTTACAAGTTGTTAGGGAGAACAGTTGTAGGTGGAGTTGCTGGAGTGGCTGAAGAGATCTCAGTAGATTCAGACCATAGTACTACAAAATTATGGCACATGCGTTTGGGACATATGAGTGTGCATGACATGACAGAACTATGTAAAAGAGGAATGTTGAGGGGAGTCAGCAAATGTAATCTAGATTTGTGCAAGTATTGTGTGCTTGGAAAACAGACACGAGTTAGTTTCAAGGTTGGCCAACACAGGACTCGGGGCTTTCTAGATTATGTCCACACTGATGTATGGGGACCCACTCAGGAACCATCCCTAGGAGGTTCTAGGTATTTTGTTACTTTCGTTGATGACTTTTCTCGCAAGGTATGGGTATATTTTCTGAAGCGTAAGTCAGAAGTCTTTGCCAAGATTAAGGTTTAGAAGGCAGAGGTAGAGAACCAGACTGGTAGGAAAATCAAATACATGAGGTCAGATAATGGTATGGAGTACAAAAAC
The DNA here is from genome assembly GCF_001865875.1 of Lupinus angustifolius. Lineage (NCBI taxonomy): Eukaryota > Viridiplantae > Streptophyta > Magnoliopsida > Fabales > Fabaceae > Lupinus > Lupinus angustifolius. Next base: position 18,384,032 of record NC_032010.1, read on the forward strand.
TCACAGTTTCAGAATTATGTGAGGAACATGGCATTCAGAGACACTTTTCAGTAAAGAAGACTCATCAGTAGAGATGTAGTGTTTGATGAAGATTTCATGATGAAACCGTTAGTTTTGATAGAGGTGCTCATGCCAAATGGAGAGACTTTGGGATCAAATATGATTCCAGTGAGCAATAAAATGGTTCAGGTAAATAAAGGCAAGGAACCATGCACTAGTTAAAGTCAAGAACATGATGATTCTTAGGTAGACAGTTCAGGTATGCAGGAGTATCTACTTGCTAGAGACAGGGATAGTCGTCCTATCAAACCTCCAGAGAGATATGACTTTGAGGATATGGCTTCAGTTGCTCTCCATATCAGTTCAGGAGATCCATGTAGCTTTCAAGAGGCTATAAACAGCCAGGAGAAAGAACAATGGATGGGTGCCATGATGGAGGAGATGAAGTCTTTAAGAACAATGGATGGGTGCCATGATGGAGGAGATGGAGTCTTTACAGAAGAACCAAACTTGGGAGCTTGTTCCATTGCCCCCAGACAAGCATGTAGTTGAGTGCAAGTGGGTGTACAAGATGAAGCTAACAGTGTCAGAAAAAGAAGGGAAAAAGTTCAAGGCTCATCTTGTAGCAAAAGGGTATTCACAACAGAAGGGGATCGACTACAATGAGATTTTCTCCCTAGTGGTGAGACACACTTCTATCAGGGTAATGCTTGCCTTGGTAGCCAGCCGGGATATGCACTTAGAACAGATGGATGTGAAGACTGCCTTTCTCCATGGTGAATTAGAGGAGAAAATTTACATGACACAACCAGAGGGGTTCAGTGCAGCTGGACAGAGTCACTTGGTTTGCAAGTTGAAGAAGTCTCTATATGGGTTGAAGCAGTCTCCCAGACAGTGGTACAAGCGGTTTGACACTTATATGTTGAAGGTTGGTTATAAGCGCTGTGAGTATGATTGCTATGTTTATGTCAGAAGCCTTGGCGATGGTTCATTTATTTTTCTGTTACTTTATGTTGATGATATGTTGATTGCTGCTAATCATTTGAGTGATATCAATGAGCTGAAAGTCATGCTAGGTAAAGAGTTTGACATGAAAGATTTAAGGGCTGCTAAGAAGATTCTTGGGATGGAGATTCACAGGGATAGGGGAGCTAGAAAACTATGGCTCTCCCAGCAAAGCTATGTTGAAAAGATCTTAGAGAGATTTGATATGAGCAATGCTAAAGTAGTGAGCACTCCATTGGCAAATCACTTCAAGCTTTCCCTAGATCAGTGTCCAAAGACAGATGAAGAGAAGAAATACATGTCAAAGGTTCCATATGCCAGTGCAATGGGTTGTTTCATGTATGCTATCGTTTGTACTAGACCGGACTTGGCACAAGCAATTAGTCAAGTATGCAAGTACATGTCGAAACTAGGGAAGCAACATTGGGAAGTAGTCAAATGGATTTTCAGATATTTGAAGGGGACTACAGGTCTCGGTATCATGTTTGGCAGCCATTAAGCCTTCAGTTATTGGTTACGTTGATTCAACTATGCAAGAGACTTGGATGATAGAAGGTCCACAATGGGGTTTGTCTTCACCCTTGCAGGTGGACCAATTATGTGGAGATCATCAGTTCAGTCTGTTGTTGCTATGTCCACAACTGAAGTAGAGTACATGGTAGCTGGTGAAGCTTCTAAGGAAGCCATGTGGCTGGTAAATGAGTTAGGCATTGAGCAAGGTGGAATTTCGCTGCTTGTGACAGTCATAGTGCTATCTTCTTGGAAAAGAACCAGGTGTATCATGCTAGGACCAAACATATTGATGTGAGATTTCACAAGATCAGAGAGTTGGTAGCTTGTGAGCAAATGCTATTGCAGAAGGTTCACACTTCAGAAAATGCAGTTGATATGCCAACCAAATCAGTTACCATGGACAAGTTCAAGCATTGCCTGAGCTTGCTAAACATTCACTGATGCTGGACTATGGAGCGCCCCCAACCCAATGGCGGAAGATGGAGATTGATGATATTCGCCAAGGTGGAGATTGTTGTGCAATGACTCATATCTCTAGATAACAACAATACAAGTTATGGGTTTAGGCTGATGTAAAGAGGTTGAGGTAGAGGACTATATATTTATGTTATGTAAACCGAATGTAACAAGGAGAAGAATAGTTAAACACTAATCCTAATTCTCTAATAATATATAGTGGTATCCGCTTAACGCTCTCGAGGAAGTAGGCACAATTGGTCGAACTTGGTTACCAAATCTATTGTGTTATTCTCTTGTCTCTATACTCTTTACTATTTGATTGTTCGCTTGTTCCCAACAGTAATCCTCAACAACATTTTCATTAATAAGTTATGTTGTCATTCTTTAATTAAATTCATGCAATATATGTTATCAGACATGCGAATGCACGGGTCTCCTACTAGTTTAATTTTGAAACAAAATAAGTGTGTTGGAGAAAACTCATGGAGAAAACTTAACATAGGAGTAAAAGAGTCTACACTAAATACGATGAATATTAAAGATGATGAACTTTATTATTATATAATTGATATCATTCATGTTAACTCAATAAGAAAAATAAAAATGTATATAATAGAGGTGTGTCTTATGTATTCATAAAATAAGGTGAATGAATTTTATATGTCATTTATCATATATCTAAATGCATGTCCATAGTAGAGCATGTTGGTTCTTTGTTATTTCAATTGTAGTTAATCTTAACCTTAATTTTTCATTTAATAGAATGAATAGTTGTTTGTAATATCTTGTGTTATGTGTTTATAATGGAGGAGCATAATATAAAGAAGTTCTTTCACTAAAGAGTGACATTACTTTCAAGTAATACTCTTTCATGAAAATTCATGACTATCCATAAATTTTCTTATTTCTAATTTTACTTTTCATAAAAATAGAAATAAGACTGGTTGGTATCTACATCATAATTTCACTAACCATAAACCTTACTTTAATTGTATCACTTTATTTGACAAATAATAACTAACATATTTTGATCCAAATTAACAAAGTCAACAAATAATTCTTATCATAAAAAAATAACCATTTTCTACTCACATGAAGTTATACATGTCACTTAAAGTGATATGTTTCATTCTTCTGTCAGTATAAGAATTTGTAGGATGATTTTTTAGGAGTTATAACACTGCTCTCTACCATCACTAACCTTTATTGACATTTCTACTCTTGCACCCACTAGTTCATCGACAATAGTGTGCATAAAATAAATAGAAGAGAAGAAACAAGAGAATTTGTTAACGGGGTTCGGCCAATTGTGCCTACGTCACCGGGAGCGCTGAGCGGCTAGCAATATATTATTAGAGAATAAGATTACAAACCCTAGCGCACTCATGGGCCCACCTGCTCATTGGGTGTTTCTATTTGGTACTTATATCTAGGGCTGGAAACGAGCCAAACCGAGTCGAACCAGAGCTCAGCTTGGTTCAGCTTGATAATGATTTGTTCGGCTTGAAACTCGACTCGAGTTCGATATGAGTTATTATTTTAGCTCGAGTTCGGCTCGGCTAAAGTTCACGAACTGTTCGGTTCAGTTCGAATAGTTCATTTGGACAACTCAAATAATTAATTAAATTTTGAAAAAATACTTCAAAAAAGTGTTATATATATAAATATAATCTTGTTTATATATATATATATATATATATAATAACAATAAATATAAAAAATAATGTATGGTCATGATATATCTCATTTAGTTCATGAACCAAGTTTATCGAGCTAAATAACGAATCGAGTTTCGAATGAATACCGAGTTGGTTCGGTTCATTGTCAACCCTACTTATATCTGGTGCACATTATAACAAGGGACTTGAGTCCAATATATAACATTGATATTCTATTTTATTCTAATTCTAGGCAATGTGAGACTTCATATAATAACATATTTCAAACATCCCAACAAGAATTATATCATTTTATTTATACTTGATATTATAATTTTTTGATAAAAAATATAAAAATTAAATGTGATATTATTAAAAAATGCATTGGTAGTTTGATATATTTTGTGTATGTTACTTCCTCTAACCTCCATTTATATCTTTTATTGTATGGAAAAATATTGTAATAATTATTAATTATAAGGGAAAATAGGTAAGTAGAAATTATGTCATGTAGGTAGTTATAATATGTTTTGCTTTATATCTAACTAGTGTGTACAAGCACTTCATGCCTGCCGGTCAATATTGTATGATACTACGTATTTAATTTTTATATATTTCATTTTTTATAATTAGAATATATTTGTTGTATTCAATGTACTTTATATTATAATTTTTATGTGTTTATGATAATATTTAGTTTACGGTGAGAAATGTGGTTAATTAATATGTTGGTGGTGGTTAATTAGGATTATATGGTTTTTTGTAAAAATTAAATAATGTGAAAGGCAAAATAAAAAATGAAAATTACACTATGGTGAAAGTTATACCATGTTTTGGCTTTATATATAGTATAGATATAGAATTCTAGATTGATGTTATTCATATAAATGATTTCATCATAAATTTTCTAAAATTAAGGTAATGTTAACAATTAGTAGTGTAATAAAAAAATACCGCACATTGTTCATCAAATGCGACATGGGACATAAAGTGATACTTTTTAATTTATTCTCTACCCCTTAGCATTTTGTCTTTCACTCTTGCAGAGCTGCATTTTGTGTAAATTAAAATACTTTAATAAATAAAATAAAAACTCTAAAGGAAGCCACGATTTTGTTGCATGCAATTTTTTTAAAGAATAAATAGACTAAATTATTAATGTTTGTAAAAATTAATGTGCCTAAATTATTAATAGACTAAATTAATGTGAATAACTAATTTAATTTGGGTTGAATAAATAGACTAAAGTAATGTGAATAAATAGACTAAATTAGTTCTTCTTGATCAATATCTTTTAAAAAATAAATAAAATTCAAAGAATAAATAGATTAATCAATTTTAATTTTATAGAGGTGTTTAATTGATAGAGGTGTTTAAAGTATTTTGATTTTAATTGATAGAGGTGTTTAAATTATTATTTTTATAGGTAATGACTAAATTATTAATGTTTGGAAAACAATAACTAATTAAATTTGAGTTGAATTGTGGCAGTTATAATTTCACCTTGATATCTATCCTGTCCAATATGGAAGACAAAATGAAGCTAGTGATTAAATAAATTATTAATATCACTTAGAATTTAGGTGAGATATGTTCCAATTCAGAATTGAAAATAATGGAGATTTGAATATTGTAGTTAAAGTGAAATAAAGAATTTATCCCTGAGTTTCTCTCCTTCTATTTCATGTTTCTCCATTTGGGGGGCTTGTTCTGAATGAATGAATCATTGTCTGGCATAACTATTTATAATGGCAAATTTGTGCACCTTTACCAAAATATTATAATTTTGGTGCATATTTTTAATTTATTACAGAACTAGTGTAATTTTTAGAAACTTGATATTAGGTAGACGTTTTTACTTAAACTCAACAATCACGTTATTGGTTATCTTTTTTTTTTATTTCACTGCTCACCAAATTCGACAACTACAATGTAGGGTTTATTTTTCAATAGTATTTTATTGTAACTCACCAACCAGAATGTAGAGTTTTGTATTGATATTTTCCTAACTAAGAATCGACAATTGTATTGTTGATTCTTTCAGCCATATAAGTAGTAAGAGTGCTGTGGTTCTAATTTCATCTAATTAGTAACACTGCTAATGTTTTGATTTTTAATATAAATCTGGCATTGTATTTTTTATAAAGTTAGCAACCTCATTGGATTTTAAAAAAATATCATGCATATACAAAAGATCGTGAATATTTTCCTCTTCTAATAAATATTATCTAATTTATTGCTTCATTAGAATTTCTGAAGAAACTAGGGTAAAAAAGGAATTATTTTTTATGATGTTCTATTATTCTATTTTATATATAAAAGGCATGTCTTATTGAATTTGGCACATGGAACTTTAACTCTCCCATTTCGAATTTAAGGTGTGGTTGCTGTATTTTACTCAATTAAATTATGTTACATTGAAAATTTTGTATCATTGTCAAGATTGGGACTTCATTTTTTCTCATTATCTTAATAAAATCACTCTTTGTTCCCGTCTCCTTTTATTATTTTTTCACAATGACATTCTCTTTTGAATTATTTCACTCCTAATAATATCTCCATATTTTAAATTTCTGATTATTCACTAACTTAAGGTTATATTTTATTAAAAATAGAACAAATTTATTGGTAGTAAAACACTAAAGTATGTTGTTGGAGAAATTCCTTCTCCATCCGAAATCCATAGAGTGAATGCGGAAGTCCTTATGACCATGGCTTTGTTCCCACAACCGAATGTGTATGCCCATACATACACCCAAATGGAACATCCATGGTCCAGACCGAAGAAACCCCAAATGAGTTCATGGTGAAGAAGAAGAACATACCTTGTTGAGCCATTTCCGGGATCTCGAAGGTATGAGGGTGCGATGATCTTCCAGATGATAGAGCGCCTTACGGTTTTCCTTTAGTTCTCTCTAGAGGGGAATGAGAGAATACCTTAGTTTCTGAAAAGTGTTCCTTAGGGAGAGAATGCCTTAGCTCTTTTTGGTTATGAGGAGAAACCTCACCCTTATACCTAATGAGCCTTATGGATGGGTGGATAGTGTTATCCTATCCTGGATAACACTATTCTCATCCTACCTTATTCTCCTCCACCTTTACACTTGAAAACCTGTTGCTCTACAAATGGGGACCATAACCCATAAAAGTAACCCCGTAGTGGTTACTACTTTAGTTGCAATAATTCTGATTCAGTCCCTTCATCAAATCAGAAATTGCCTGAAGGTATCTACACTTATTATTATTTCATGACACATATGCCCTTAGCCACCAAATTAATTACTTAAGATCATTTTATATTTTGGCTAATTACATAATGGCCATAACACAATTATAGAATTATATTTGTGACCCATAAATTGTCAGAAATTCCAACAATAGAAAGCCAAGATGCATGAAAAGGGAAAGACAAACATGATCAGGTACTTTTGCAAAAAAATTAACATCAACATGACACAATTTTTTTTAAGGCATGGGACAATATTTTTAATGACAAAGGTAGATGCTATAGATTTATTTAGGGCTGTAAGAAATAGAGTACAACATTATTTGAAAACAATTTATTTATTGATAAGCATACTCATGCAGAAAAGCTTGAGTGCTCACATCTTTGTCTACACGTGTTTGAGACTATTGTTAAAATAGTTATTTTTTTTGTTAAGTGAAAATTTTATTAAAAAGAACAAAAATTACAAATAGGAAAAAATAAATATACAATTCTCGAAAATGAGATGATAAAAATATTACATGGTTCAAAAGAGATCCACTAAAATCCAATCTAACAAAACAACAATAATAATAGCACTCCAAGTATAAAATTGAATTAGAGATCTACTAAAACCAAAATATAATTGCACCTTTATATTTACCTTTAATCCAAAATGATGATTTTTGTTTACCTTTGTGTTAAGTGTCCACTTTGTATTCTCCTTAACAACTAGGAACTTAATGTCGATGTGTTTCGACTTTGCCGAACTCCTATTGTTGTTGGAGAACAACACGGCTGATTTATTGTCACAGTATAACTTTAGTGGTCTTTCAATCCTTTACACAACCCGCAGCCCAGTGACAAAATTTCTCAACCATGATGACTGAAGTGATGCCTCATAACATGCTATATACTCTGCTGCCATGGTGGATGAAGCTACAAGGTTTTGCTTGGCAGAACGCCAAGAAACCGCACCACCAGCTAACAGAAAAACATAGCCTGAAGTAGATCGTCTACTATCTTGGCATCCCGCAAAATCGGAGTCAGAATACCCAATGATCTCTAATTGGTCTGATCTCCTATATGTGAGCATATAGTCTTTTGTTCTCTTTAAGTACCTCATGACCCCTTTGGCTGCTTTCCAATGGTCCATTCCTGGATTACTCATATATCTGCCTAAAACCCCAACTATGAACGCTATATCCGGACGCGTACATACTTGAGCATACATAAGACTCCCTACAGCTGATGCATAAGGGATCTTTTTCATTTCTTGAATTTCCAGATTTCCTTTAGGGCACTGATTGAGACTAAATTTGTCTCCCTTAGCAACTGGAGTATCCATTACTTTACAGTCCTGCATGCCATACCTTTTGAGCACCTTTTCTATATAGCTCTTTTGTGATAATCCAAGAATACCCCGAGATCTGTCTCGGTGTATCTGGATTCCTAATACAAATGAAGCTTCACCAAGATCCTTCATTTCAAAATTACCGGATAGAAATGTCTTGGTTTCTAACAAGGTACCCACATCATTAGTGGCAAGCAGTATGTCATCCACATACAAGAGCAAGAAAATATACTTGCTCCCACTGAACTTGTGATACACACAATCTTCAACTGAATTCATCTCAAAACCAAAAGAGAGAATCACCTCATGAAATTTGTGGTACCATTGACGAGACGCCTGTTTTAGCCCATAGATGGATTTTGTCAATTTGCAAACCATATTCTTTCGGTCTCCCGTTACAAAGTGTTCTGGTTGCACCATATAAATCTTTTCATTAATGTTTCCATTTAGAAAAGCTGTTTTGACATCCATCTGATGAAGCTCCAAATCATAATGTGCTACAAGAGCCATGATTGTCCTAAGAGAGTCTTTCGATGAAACCGGAGAGAAAGTCTCTTTATAGTCAATCCCTTCCTTCTGAGTAAAACCCTTAGCTACAAGACGTGCCTTATACCTCTCCACATTACCATTAGAATCCCGCTTGGTCTTAAAAATCCATTTGCAACCAATGGGTTTCTTACCTTCTGGTAATGGGACAAGTTCCCAAACTTTATTGTCTTGCATGGATTTATACTCCTCTTTCATTGCTTCAATCCACTTTTCCGAATTGGAACTTTGGATGGCTTCACGAACGTTTAATGGATCATTGTCCATTAAGCCATCACCCTCATGTTCCAAAAGAAAGCAAATGTAATCATCCGAAATTGCATTTCTCCTTTCTCTAGTGGATCTACGCAAAGCTATAGGCTCTTGCACCTCTTGTCCATGTTCCTGAGGGTTTTGAGTTTGTCCTTCATGAATTACTAACTCACCTTGAGCAGGGAAGGTTTCATCAACTATGTCCTGAGGAGGTTCCAAATTTGCTTCTTCAAAAGCAACCATATGAATCGCATCTGGAATAGATACAGATTCTTCCTCTAAGACAAAGTTTCTAACCTTATCTTCCCCCTCAAACTCAACATCCTCAAAGAACGTGGCTGTACCCGTCTCAAATATGGATTTCATACTTGGATCATAAAATTTATAGCCCCTTGATTTTTCAGAGTAACCAATAAAGTAACTACTCACTGTACGGGAGTCCAATTTCTTTTCATGAGGCCTATAAGGCCTTGCCTCAGCTGGACATCCCCACACATGAAAATGCTTCAGACTTGGCTTTCGCCCAGTCCAATGCTCATAAGGTGTTTTAGCAGTTGCCTTAGTTGGTACCCTATTAAGAATATAAGCTGCTGTCTTAAGTGCCTCTCCCCAGAGTGACTCTGGTAAGGTAGAGTGACAAATCATACTCCTTACCATGTCCTTAAGAGTCCGGTTTCGTCTTTCAGACACACCATTCATGCTAGGCGATCCTGGCATGGTGTACTGTGGGACTATACCACATTCCTCTAGGTATTTGGCAAAAGGCCCTGGACGTTGTTCACCTGAACCGTCATATCTACCGTAGTATTCACCACCACGGTCAGATCTGACGCACTTAATCCTTTTGCCGAGTTGATTTTCAACCTCAGCCTTAAAAGTTTTGAACACGTCCACCGATTGGGACTTTTCATGAATTAGAAAAATGTATGCATAACGAGAATAATCGTCTATGAATGATATGAAATATCGTTGACCATTCCAGGAAGCCGTAGGGAATGGCCCACAGATATCCGTATGTATCAATTCTAAGACGTCCGAAGCTCTATATGCACCATATTTCGATTGTTTGGTTTGTTTTCCTTTTATGCATTTAACACAAACATTAAGGTTTGTGAAGTCAATGGAATCCAAAATCCCATCTGACACAAGACGCTCAATTCTCTTTTGAGAAATGTGACCTAGGCGCTTGTGCCATAATGCACCTGAATTATTATTTTCAATCTTACGCTTAGTACCACGTGATTCCACATTCAGGGTTTCGCTATAATCAGTTATGATATTCAGCATATAAAGGTTGTCATTCAACATAAGTGAACCAGTTCCAATAACATTTGAATTTAAAGACAATTGAACCGAATTGTTTCCAAATGAACAACAATAACCAAATTTGTCCAAATATGAAACAGAAATCAAATTCCGTCTAAAAGACGGTACAACAAAAGTGTCTTTCAAATCCAAATAGAAACCAGTACATAATAACAACCTAAAATGCCCTATAGCTTCCACTTCTACCGATTTCCCATCGCCAACATATATGTATCTTTCAACATGATTAGGCTTTCGGTAGCTCAGGCAACCCTGCATTGAAACACTGATGTTAGAAGTTGAACCGGAGTCTAACCACCAGGTGTTTCCAGGTACTGAAGTTAAATTGACCTCAGAACAAACCAAAGCAAGAAATGTACCTTTCTTAGCACGCCAGGCGTGATACTTTACACATTTCTTCTTTTGATGTCCAGTTGCTTTGCAAAAGAAACAGACATCATCCTGCTTCTGTTTCTTTTGCACTGAACCCTTAGCAGCTTCATTCTTGGGCTCTGAAGTGATTTTCCTTTTGCCCTTGTCTTTAGAGGTAGTAACATAATGGGCACTTTCAGTCCTCTCTCGCTTCAATCTTTCCTCTTCTTGCACACAAAATGAAATGAGCTCATTAAGAGTCCATTTCTCCCTTTGACAGTTATAAGAAATCTTAAACTGACTGAATTGTGCAGGAAGAGACAGTAAGACCAAATGAATGAGCAAGTCTTCCGACATGTCAAGCTTAAGGGCCTTAAGTTTTGAAACGATGTTGGACATTCCCATAATGTATTCCCTTATGTTTCCCTTGCCTTGATACCTCATGGAAATCAAGTTCTGTAACAGAGTACTTGTTTCCGCCTTATCGCTCTTTGCAAAGCGCTTTTCAATCTCAGCAAGGAAATCTTTGGCACTATTTATCTCATCCGAGATAGTACCCCTAAAGACTTCTGGAATGCCACGCTTAATGATCATCAGACTCATGCGATTAGAGCGATCCCACTTCTCATAATCCTTCCTCTCTTCAGAGGAACTAGATTCCAAAGGAGAAGGAGGTTGCTCTACCCTTAGTGCATAGTCCAGATCCATGCAGCCAAGAACAATTTCCATGTTCTCTTTCCAATCCTTAAAATTTTCACCATTAAGGACCGGAACCGAATTCAAATTTGCAGATATAGAAGCAATTGATGTAGCTGATTGAAACAAAAGACAAAATATTAAAATATGCTCACAACCCAAAATTATCATTGTGCTCAAAACAATGGTATGTCCAAATCAAGATACCTAGTGCACCATCAATATCAAGTCTTTGGACAGTGATATCAACTGCAAGTGATACTCTTGTTGTAATGATCAAACATTCATAATAAGACATGTCAACTGACGAATCCCTCTTTGGATTGATTCATCAGTCACACGTATAAAACTTTAGAATTATGACATGTTTATCATCACAGGTGTATATGGTATTCGGCCAAATATTAACTTTCCTTTGGGCCAGCTAATACCCGCATGAATGACCATACACACTTCCATCCATTATTCCTCATGAGTTATATCCATGAAAGAGGTCACTTTGGCGACATTTCACTTCATTTGGCTCACTTGAAATAACAGACAACCTTAATGGACAACCAAACAACAATTAAACCAATACACAAAGATACTGAAATCCCAAAAATAATATAAATAAAAATAAAAAATAAAAAATTTTCTCTCGCTCGGGCGAGCAAAATCTCGCTTGAGCCCTATTTAAGGCGATTTGCCTCTGTTTCCTCTCGCTTGAGCGAGAGCACTGCAGCAGAACATGAAAAATGCGATTTCTGCATCGCGATTCTTCGAAAAATAACCAAAATTTTCAACAACAAACAGCAGAGAACAACATTCAATCATTTCAAATTGTTTTATTTCACATTGAAAAGCATAAGTATCTTCATAATCGATTCATAACAGAAACAAAACACCAAAACCCTAAATCAAACCAGATTTGGGTCTCGCCCGGGCATGCCAAATCTCGCTTGAGCCCTATTTAAGGCGATTTGCCTCTGTTATCCTCTCGCTTGAGCGAGCCACTCTCGCTTGAGCGAGAGCACTACAGGAGAACATGAAAAGTGCGATTTCTGCATCGCGACTCTTCGAAAATCAGCCAAATTTTTCAACAACAAACAATAGAAAACAACAATCAATCATTTTAAATCGTTTTGTTTCATATTGAAAAAGCCTAAGTATTTTCATAATCGATTCATAACAGAAACAAAACACCAAAACCCTAAATCAAACCAGATTTGGGGAAGAACATGAAAACCTAATTTCACCCATGAATCAATTTGGGGTGGCTCTGATACCACTTGTAGGAGAAATTCCTTCTCCATCCGAAATCCATAGAGTGAATGCGGAAGTCCTTATGACCATGGCTTTGTTCCCACAACCGAATGTGTATGCCCATACATACACCCAAATGGAACATCCATGGTCCAGACCGAAGAAACCCCAAATGAGTTCATGGTGAAGAAGAAGAACATACCTTGTTGAGCCATTTCCGGGATCTCGAAGGTATGAGGGTGAGATGATCTTCCAGATGATAGAGCGCCGAATGGTTTTCCTTTAGTTCTCTCTAGAGGGGAATGAGAGAATACCTTAGTTTCTGAAAAGTGTTGTGTTGAGGTTAGTTGGAGGAGGCTTATCCTTATGCCTTATAAGCCCTTATGGATGAGTGGATAGTGTTATCCTATCCTGGATAACACTATTCTCATCCTACCTTATTCTCCTCCACCTTTACACTTGAAAACCTGTTGCTCTACAAATGGGGACCATAACCCATAAAAGTAACCCCGTAGTGGTTACTACTTTAGTTGCAATAATTCTGATTCAGTCCCTTCATCAAATCAGAAATTGCCTGAAGGTATCTACACTTATTATTATTTCATGACACATATGCCCTTAGCCACCAAATTAATTACTTAAGATCATTTTATATTTTGGCTAATTACATAATGGCCATAACACAATTATAGAATTATATTTGTGACCCATAAATTGTCAGAAATTCCAACATATGTCTCTCTCAGTTATAAAACGTTTCTCTAATTGATTGTATCTTCTGGGCAATGTTTGTTTAGTAATCCTACTCTTAACTTCATGATTTATTATCTCAACTATTTCACTAAAAATTGGATCTTTCTTTTGGAAAATCTTCCCATTTCTTGCTCCCTGTATATTATATATGCCTCCAACCAATTATTCAAAAAAAAAAAACAATATCAATGAGGTTGCCAACTTTATGAAAAAATGTCAAATTTATATTAAAAAAATCAATAGCACTATTACTCATTAGATAAAATTAGAATCAAAAGAATCTACAATAGAATTGCCGATTCAAGGGTGGGATGGCAAATTTTGGGTGGGTGAAAAATTAAAAAGGAAACTCTACATTTCCGTTGTTGGCGAGTTACATTAAAATACTATTGAAAAAAACTCTACATTGTCGTTGCAAATTTGGTGAGGGGTGAAATAAAAAAAAAAAATCAGCAACATGGTTACCGAGTTAAGTACCAAGTTTATATAAAGTGCACTAGTTCCATAATAAATTAAAAAGGTATACAAAAACTGTAATATTTCAATTAAAGTGCACCACTTAAGTAAATTTGTAATTTATACTCCTCTGTGATAATACAAAGGAGATCTTCATTTTATCCGCAAGTCAGAAGGTAGTAGCTAAAATTTTATTAAGTATTCAACGCTCCATTACCTAAATATAATATAAATGAAAGTTTCATATTTTTTTTATTTAAAAATAATTTAAAGTCTAAATGATTAAAATTAATTATATGCCACATGTTACTATATTTATTCAGTAGTATTACACCGGATTTGAGTTCGCTCTTTGGTGTAGAGTCATCAAACTCATTGTGCAATGGGAAATGCTGGTGGGAGCACGTTATTCCACTTATGTTATGGAGTAAAGGAATATTTGGGATATAAGAGACGACAACATCCTAATTTGGGTAGTTAGTGGAAGTGACTCAATCGTCCATTATGAAATAATGTTCCAGACACATTATACTTTAGTTAGGAAATCTATACATTTAGGGTCCGTTTGTCATGCTTGGTTGTATATAGTTTGACAGGATACACTTGAATAGCATAAGGCATGATAGTATAAAACTGGATAAATTTTTAAAATATGTTTTCTCAACTCAAGTCTCATACAATTTGATGTTTAATGATAATGAAGTAAAAACAACAACAATAATAAATGTTCGAAATTTTTAATTGCCACAATTTGTTTTTGTAATACGAAACAATGTATAAGACAGAATTTTAGACAACAAATATTTATTCATTAGTTATGATATTATATAAGATATTGTGTGAAATATGATAATACCGAATATAATGACAATCAATATTTATTTCCAAAAATATCCTTCATATATATATATATGAAAAAAAGATATATGTCTTAACAGGTTATGAATTATATACATTGTTACTACATTATTCATCATTCTTATTTAATTATTATTGACTATTCGAAAAAGTAATTCAAATAAATGATAGATAATATAGCGAATTTTGGTCACAAAATTAATTGCCTATGAAGTAAAATAGGGTAGGAGTTAGTATAAGAAAGAGGAAGATTCAATTGCCGCGTGTTTAAGGTTATAAAGGGAATCATAAAAGCTTATACGTTAACAGTCGGGGTGAGCAGGACTTGACCCTACACGCTCATCCGGCTTAGTCTGATCATGATCGAGCCGTATAGGATCGAGTCTCATCGGGTCTAGGGCCAAATTCGGGAATAAAAATTAGACCTGGCCAATATTTAGGGTCAGGTATGAGACAAACATGACACAACCTAAACTCGTCCTATTGTTACTCACTCATCATATTTATGTGTCTTAATTCAATTATATACACAGTAATGACATCTATTTGGCCGATAATATCATTGATTTTCTAATTGTTTCATCATATGTACATGATTAATAATACCTATACATATCTTTTTTCATATGTCAAATTACATATCCATAATAATAAATAATATTGAGAAAACTAGTTCTAAAAGATATATGCATTATATTTAATCAGGTCTATGGTTGTGGTCGTATTCAAAGGTTGTTCCAGTCGACATTTAGGATCGGGTTCGGGTCTAGGGTCGGGTTCGAGTTCAAAAAATGACTCAATCTATATTTAGAGTCGGGTAAATGACAATCTTATCCGGCCCATATTCACCCCTAATTAAAAGGAAACATGTCTAATCCTACCTCCTATTGTAGGATTAGTTTATCCATAGTTTTTAATGTATAAACCTATGCAATGTATTGATCACACCAAAAGTTTATCCATAGTTTTTAATGTATAAACCTATGCAATGTATTGATCACACCAAAAGTTTATCCATAGTTTTTAATGTATAAACCTATGCAATGTATTGATCACATCAAACATATGATAATATCATGATACATTGTATTACTTTACACAATCAAGCCTGATACAACATACCAAACACGCCCGTAAGTAACATGGGAAACAAAATTTATTTTGTATAAGATGATTATTAATAGGTAATCGATAAAGGTATTAAATGTTTATTCTCAATCTTTGGAGTATCCTAGTCCCTGAAACTTAGGACTTTGCCATATGAACATTTTGATTACTAAGACTCAACTTAAGACCTCTTAAGACTTTAGTTTTATCGCTAAGATTCTTATATAATTAATATAATATTATATAAATTCTAAAAAATTGAAACATAATAAATGTGTCACAAGGAGAGTGTAAAGCAATTATGGCAAGACTTATTAGAGTCTTAGGCAAGAATCTCGAAAGTGAATGAGTCAAACTTTTGCTTAAGACTCGTAAGCATATTGCTTGTAAGACTTAAGTTTTAAGGTAAGACTCTTTTAAAACTAGGGAGGGAGATGCCCTAAGATTGAGGTTAAGAAAACCTAAAAACTATATCAAATGTAAATTATAGTTTATGGTCATTGAATTTTGAGTGTAATATTTATGCACTAACAGTGTAAAGATATATACACAGTCAGTGCATTATTCAACCTTCATTTTGATTACTTTTTCATGAAGAGTCCATAAAGATGGAAAATGAACAGTAGATGATGCAATTTAACTATCTCTGTTATGAGTTACAGAAATTCAATTTAAGGGACCGAACTTTTGGTTGGGTGGCATAGGAAGACTTTACAACTTGATCAATGAGTAAATGACACGCTTAGTATGATAACTTTATTTTCTATTTATATATATGTTGATCCAACTCTTTAATTAATTTAGTAATTAATTAAAGTGAGCTGGACTAGATTAAAAGAAACTAAATAACGAATAATCCTGGTTGGTTAATTAATGTCTCATTGTGGCGAATTTTTATCCACAAACCCTCAAAAGAGGAAGAGTAAAAGCAAAATAGATTTGATGCCTTGTTTATGGTTGGTCCACGAAGAAGAATAATGGAACATTTCTCCTTTCTCCCTGTAATTTAAGTTGGCTTACTCAAATGATGCTTCCTTCCTCATTTCATGCATGAACTTACTTTTAAATCATATCTTTTGTCAATGTTGAATAAAGGAAGAACGAAATAAAAATATATATATATATATATATATAAGGAACGATTTACTTACGTGAGAACAATGTACTATTGTGAGAAATGAGAACATTTGATATAAATTATTAGATCTTATTTGAATGACCAATATTAAAATATACATGTACATGATTATCACATGATCAATAACTAACTTTTAATCCTAACTATCTATAATTGGTTATAAGATATAGAATTATTATTTTCATAAT
Organism: Lupinus angustifolius; assembly: GCF_001865875.1. Classification (NCBI taxonomy): domain Eukaryota; kingdom Viridiplantae; phylum Streptophyta; class Magnoliopsida; order Fabales; family Fabaceae; genus Lupinus; species Lupinus angustifolius. Next base: position 18,401,142 of record NC_032010.1, read on the forward strand.
TTTTATATGAGAATTGTTCTGACTTGAATCAATCCTTTATATATATATATATATATATATAGTTATTGTGTGTGTATGCGGGTGGGGAGGGGGGAAATTTAAGTCATATAATAACATTGAAAAAAGTAAAAGTCATATATAAATTATCTTTTAATGTTGCTCTTATTGATATTGTAAGAAATTATTTGCATTTCTTATTATAACTCATTTGAGTAATCCTATATATATTGCGATTATGAATGAAAGCATACCTCATTTTCTTATTGATTGAATGAACTAATGGCTATAGAAGACATACACTCTTTATATACAAGATAATAGATGGGTTACTTGCCTAACAAGCAACAGTCAAAAAAATATTCCCATAAAAGGAATGACACCTAACTACCCTAACTAACTAACCTATCAACAATCCATAAAACAATAAATGCCCATATAAAAACAAGAAGAAAATATTTGGTCTCATGATGATAAAAAGATCAGAAAACTTATGCGCCAACAATAAGCCAAACTAGTGCGTCAAGACCTATAGAACATGGTCAGAAAAACATGTGCCATGACCCATGTGCCTCGGTCAGGAATATGTACGCCATGATTCATGCGCCTCAATCAAGAATATGTGCGCTATGTCTCACGCACCTCGGTCATGAATCATGCACCACAACTTATCTGCTTCGGTCAGTTGGTGTGTTAATATGACACATGATGCACCTTGTGCCTGTGCCATGGTTAGGAAATTGTGTGTCATGTGCACTGCGCCTCGGTCAAGTCTATCTTGATCACGAACCAATATATCTTGGTCAAAAATGATTTTGGCTCGGTCAATTCTTTTTTGTCTCGGTCAAAGTTGATCATTTGAACATTTTGAGTTGTTTTCAATAATATATACTATCTAAAAGAAATACTAGGATAACTTTAACCCTTACACACTTTCAATATTTATGGTCTTGTTGGCTGGTATGGCTACACTGGTAGTCAAAAAATGAAGGATATTGATTATATGAGTAAAGTTAATGATGGTAATGAAATAACCACTAGGAAATGGTCAAAAGAGTCCATGAAGAAAAATCCTAGTTTAATTATAGTCCCTATGATTTTCTTTCCAAATGTTGTCTATTAATCACAAGTTGTTGGGTTATCACCACCAGTCCTTGCCGGAAAACCAATAGCCATCATGCCTCCACCACTAACCACAGTCTTCTACAATTGCAACACGAATCCATTGTCTGAACCGTTGTGATAGATGACACGTTAGTTACTATGTCCACTTTTTGTACACTCAGAATCCTTAGACTCACGAAAAGTAAGAAATTCTACATATTTTGACCAATTCAAGGTGAAAAGGGGTCGCCCCCTCAGCAAAACTAGGATAAAGTTGAGCCAAAAGATCTTGATTCAAGATTAATTCATGAGGAAGTGGGATCTCTATGGGATTTACCTAGCAGATGTTGTTCGACCACCTCGTGACGCCATATACGTGCCCATTCATACAACTTCCATCTATTGTCATCTATTCTAAGTTAATTGTCGTCTAAGTTTCCCAATATTTAATTGGGATTCTTTTAACTTGTCAAGTATTATTAAATTTGATATTGAGAAGTTTAATGATAACATCAGTTTTTCAATTTGGGAAGTTCAGATGAAAGTTATTCTTACCTCGAATGAATTGAAGAAATCGTTGGATGAGAAGGCTAAGAAGCCACCCACTATAATGATGTGCAATGGATTGATTTTGATAAAAAGTTGTGAGATATTAAACTTTGTTTGTCTAGAGAGGTGTTGGCTGAAGTTATCCATGTGGATACTATTGCATGGTTATGGCTAAAAGTGAAAACATTATAGATTGCAAAAAATCTCCCGAACAAACTACTACTCAAATAGCGTTTTATTTATGCTTTGTATGCAAGAAAGTACTCCAATTCAATCTCATTTTAATGAATTTAATTCAATTCTCATTGATTTGGAGAACCTTGAAGTTAAGATTGATGGTGAGGATAAAGTTGTTTCATTAGTTATCTTTCTACCCTCATTTAAACACTCTAAAGAAATCATGCGATATGATAATCATAATATAGTCTAAGCTTTGAAGATGTTAAGGCTAATTTATTATCCAAAGAAAATTCAATTGTGAGCTATGTTCAAAGGGCAAAGTTTAGCGATTGGTAGTTAGAGAAGGGAAACTAGAAAATGGTAGTGATAATAAGAGATCACAATCCAGGTCAAAATCCATAGGAAGATATTCTAATAAAAATGTAGTTGTTGCAAGAAATTTGGGCACAATATTTCTTAATTTTATAAATTGAAGAAGAAGATGAAGAATGTTGCAAAAGATGACAACAAAATCAAAGCATTCTGAAAATTTTGCTAAAACTAGTGTGGTTGAAAATGATTCTGAAGGTGATGGTATGTTAGTCGTGACTGAACAAAGGAGAAAAAAATGAAAGCATTCTTAATTTTGGTCGTACTAACTACTAATCATGTGTTTTTATATGGACTGGTTTGTCACCTATGAACTTGTTCACAATGGTGTTGTGTTTATGGACAACTTTGTTACATGCAATGTTTTCATTAAAGGTACAATAACTAAAAGTAAGACATGATGGAGTTGTTATAACTTTAACAAATGTGAGACATATCCTTGATTTAAAAATATAATTTATTATCAGAATGAGTTAGATTACTCTTTATTATTGAAAATGACAATTATAAAAAAAGACATTAAAAAAACAAAGAATAATAATACTTATATCCTTTAATATATACTAAAATCGTATTTTTAATCTTAAAAATACATTAAAAATAGAATTGTAGGTTAGACTCTTCTTGGATCTTCAAAGTACACAATGCAAGAAAGTGTCCAAAGGTAATAGCGTTTTGGATAAAGATATTTGGTGGTTTATGTACTTTTGCAATGCTCTATCATTAGGATCTCTCCAGTTGTTGCGTCATGTATATCTCACTCTGATGTCATCAAATTATGATACATGTAATTGAGTCATATGAGTAGTAAAGGTATGAATATTTTATGTAAGAGAGGTCTTATTGGTGGATAAAAAAATTATAAATTTTATGTGAGACTTCTTCTTGGTGTGTAAATTTTTTATAATTTTATGTCATCAAAGTATGAATATTTTATGTAAATCAAAAAATTACACCTAAGTTAAAAATTGAAAATCTACCTATTTGTTTCAATATCATTTGGTGGGATATTGTACGAGACATGATTTGAGACAACTAATATTTATTTCTTCATTGGTGTATAAAAAATGTATAATATTTATGCAATGTTAGGATAAAGATTTATATACAAGTGAAATAATCATCCACAATTCACTTATTTATTTATTTTAAAAGTAAACGATGATTAAACATGGGAAAAAATGATGTAATAATAATATATAAAACTCATACATTATTGATATATACATTTTTTTTTCACACAAAAAATGAGTTAGAATAAACATCCAAGATTGATCGTAACAAAATCAGATCCTCGTAGGAATACAATATTATGACATGTGTTCTTTAAGAAAATTATGATATAATTTTTTAAATAAAAAATTATAAATTAATAAACTCAATTTTACCTCCAATTCCTTTCCATCCTAACCCCAATGTAAGTACCACACTTCTCCATTTTCTCACATAATATTGCTTTCTCTTTGTCCGTCAAGTTTTATTTTTTATTTTGGATGTTTTTGTCCATGTAAATATTATATATCAAATAGTGCGTATCATTTCTCTCTTTCTCTACTTCTTTTCTATTCTCATATGATTCTCTACGTTCCCCACTTTAATGCCAGCATATAATATATAAAATACATCTCGTAATATTCTAACCTGAATATAAATATTTAAAGGATCTTATTCTATATAAAAATCTAATCTTTCAATTAGTAATAAAATATATACCCGTCATAGTTAACGTGAATATGACTCTACATTTTATTTTATTCCAGATTTCCAGTTCTCTTCAAGTAGAAGTCTTGTCATTTATTTTGGACAAAAGTTTTTAAGATTATTAATTAATAGAAACATTATATACCACTGTTGTGTGTCATCTTTTTTTGCCAAATAATCAGAAACAAACCTCTCATTAATTGTTTTGATTTATTGAAGTTATTTAGTTTTTTTAATGGTTCTTTCTCATTGATGGTAAATGTTACAATATTTTAAAAAGGCGACTGAGTATATCAAAGTAGTGCATGGCATTAATATAAAATTATAAATCTATCACCAACTCCAATCCTGTTTCCTTGGTATATAAATTCTTTGGATAGTTCTAATAATTTTAACTTTTTATTCCGTATGCCAAACTTGAGACTCCTGAATGTATTAAAAGAAAAAAAAACTTGAGATTCCTAGCACTATCAATCATCTTTTTCAGCCAAAAAAGTTATAAACAAAAGAACAATACTTCTAGTGCACACTTATTTGCTTCAACAATTCAAGGAGAAAGATGGTACCTCCCACCAACTTTCAACATGAACATCCTGCCATAAAATTTAATCATTAACCCATAAATAAATGGCTTTATTTACTAGGCCAAAGTTAAGAAGTGTAATGATTAAAATTTAAAGGCATATATCCCTTTCACTTGAGAGTATATATGTTGTCATACAAAATGTGTTACTCCCTATCTGTTGTGATTTATTATAAAATTACTTAATCATTAATTTTTTTAATTTAAATATATTTTTTTAACCAATCATAATAGATGATACATGTAGTAAAACACTTTTGGGAATATCGTATGTCCTCCCCTTCACAAGAAAAACATTTCATCATTGCTCAACTTCTAAAAATCAAACATTTTTTTTAGAAAGAGATCCTTAACTTTAGTGGGAAAGTTCAAATTTCACATTCTAGCATACTAGTTCACTTACCCCACTTATAAAGTGGGAAGTTTCTTTGGTGGCTGCTAACAGTAACATAAATAAAATGATCATATGAAATGATGCTCCTTCATAAAAATTGATTGTCTAAGTTATCTTTTAGCAAAAAGAAACCCATTTAAAAAAAGATTACCCTACAAGTGTCCTTCATTGTAGGTAGTCAGGATTTGAACTAGATACATAGGAAAATAATAAAATATAGTGATTTAAAAAAAAGGTAAAATATATCCTCATATTAAGAGATAATTTATCTCCTCATATCAAGAAATAATTTATCTCCTCTAGCAGTAAAAATGTGATATGTATACTCTTTTGTTTAGTTTTAAAAATATCTTTATAAATAATGATTAAATAAGATACAAATCACGATTTTAGTGGCTAAAAAAGTCTCCTTATACTAGGAGATACTTTATTTTTTTTAAAAAAAAATCTTTAGATGAGTGGCTCCTTGCACGCTTGGTTGTTAGTGGGTTTAACTCACTTTGCCATACATGTCTAGAGGGATTTGTTGGGTCACTAAACTTGTTCATTCAACTCACCAACTTACTTAGTCGGGCTCCTATTGAGCAGCATATAGCAGTACCAAATTTGAAGACAATTTAAAAGAAGTCTTGTTTTATATAGTAATATATAGTTGAAAAACATCTATACTAAATTACTTTATGATGTTAAGAGTATTATGATTGGTCAAGGAAAGGTTGAGTGAGCCCACTCATGTTTGAATCATATGGAAACTGTTGGGAAGTCCCAAATGGTATGTGCCATTCTCTTAGGCATAGAATACTCTTATGTTCTGATTGTTAATTAGTTTTATGGTGGAACCTTAACTTATATCAGAGTCATAGTCTCACTTCTTTAAAGTTGTCATGAACCAAAAGATATTCTTTTATCATGGGTTAAAGGTAACTTTTTGTCTGATCCAACATATTAGGAAGTATGTCTCACATTGTTTTACTTCTTTTATTGTCAATTGATTTTGAAATGTAACCTTAAATGGGAACCTTACTTGAAAAATAAAATAACAACAGTATAAAGTATGGCTATAAAGTATATCACAATTAAGTATAAATGTAATAAGTATTAAATACCACATTCATGCTTTCTCATGTTTTGGAGTATGGCTTTATATGTGGTAGGGTATGGCTATGATCTGTGTAACATTTTATATAGATCAACCGTTACATGTAAATGATACAATTTATTATAACTCCCAAAATCTAGGGGTCTTCATTATTTTCTCTGCTTACCAAGTTAACCAAAATGGTCTCAGCTTCTTCTCCCCCTTCTAAGGTAACAATTACATATCTGTAATCTTGTGTCTTGGCCTAGCATGTCTCTTCCAAATTCCAATTACATAACATTTCTTATTCTTTTTGGATCTTCTACACTTGCAGGAAGTTCAATCAGACCAAAAATGGATGGACAATGGCAACTCCCGGAATGCCAAATGGTGGTACTCGACATTTCACACTGTGACAGCCATGATAGGGGCAGGTGTTCTAAGCCTTCCCTATGCCATGGCATATCTAGGATGGTAAATACTAAATAACATGAGTATTGAGTGTAGGACTTGCTAAAAGTTTAAAGTTTTTTCGCAGCAACATTGTCGTGGCCAAAAGTGTTGTTGCATAAACTATTGCAACCACAGTTGCACATTTTCATGTTTTTGTAACAACACTTTTGATCGCGATTTGTTGCTGCGAAAAAACATTAATCTTATAGTGACTATGGCTTAAACCGTCCACAAAAATTGGCAACTTCACCAATAAATAGCTAGAAATTTAACTATTACTTTTTATCTTCTTTGCAGGGGACCAGGGACCTTGATGTTATTATTATCTTGGTGCCTGACCTTAAACACAATGTGGCAAATGATCCAACTCCATGAGTGTGTTCCTGGAACTCGTTTTGATCGTTATATTGATCTTGGTAGACATGCTTTTGGACCGAAACTCGGACCATGGATTGTTCTGCCTCAGCAACTAATTGTCCAGGTTGGGTGTGATATTGTCTACATGGTCACTGGAGGGAAGTGCCTAAAGAAGTTCATGGAGATTGCATGCACCAATTGCACACCAATCAAGCAATCGTACTGGATTGTAATGTTTGGTGCAATCCATTTCTTTCTGTCTCAACTTCCCAATTTCAATTCTGTTGCTGCTGTTTCTTTAGCTGCAGCTGTGATGTCATTATGGTACTTCTTGATCCCCACATGTGTACATTTTTCTTTAACATACTAGCTTTTGTACTTGATTAATATTTTATATAAGTTCTTAGTGCTTGCTGAGTTAGCCTGAAAATTTATCATCCATAAAAAGAAGACCTCATTGAAAGATATAATATGGACTCTTGTCTAAATAATTTACAACTACAAAAGCATAAAGACCTGCCCAAGATATCAATTAACTTACCCTTTTGGTTATATTTGTAAAGTAGCAGTTCAAAGGCATGTTACCTTTAAATATCAGCTGTTAGTAGACAATATCCTACTTTTGGAAAAAGATATATGCTTGAACATGAATTGAATTAATTAAAGTAATATACTAATATAATCATATGATCCTTATTGTTTTATGTGAATCCAGTTGGACCTAGTGTAGTTGGAATTTAACAATCCACAGGGCCTAATATAGGTTAATCAGGCTGCTGATGTTATATATAGTTCCAAATTATACTACTTTCACCAAGCATGAGTACTAGTACACAAATATGACACAATACAAATATAATGATATGAAAAAAATATAAAAATAATTGATAGATATATAGACAAAATGTATCTAGGAAATAAGAAGTATTTGATTATTACATATTTGATATCGATACAATGACTATTTTGAAGTATCCGTGCTACATAGCGTACTTTCGAAAGGCGTGACTACCTGAGCAATGAACCACCACTTCCCTGATTCATTGTTTCAGAAACACTGCCTTACCCTTACTCTCATGGTATTCTGATTGCAGCTACTCAACTATATCCTGGGGGGCTTGTTTGGCTAGAGGTCGGGTCGACAATGTTAGCTATGCCTACAAGAAAACCACCACAACTGACTTAATGTTCAGAATCTTCAATGCATTAGGTGATGTTTCATTTGCATTTGCTGGCCATGCAGTGGTTCTTGAAATTCAGGCTACAATACCATCAACCCCTGAGAAACCTTCTAAGGTATCAATGTGGAAAGGTGCTGTTGGTGCCTATTTCATCAATGCTGTATGCTATTTCCCTGTTGCACTTATAGGATACTGGACCTTTGGGAGAGATGTTCCGGATAATATTCTTCTTGCACTTGAGAAACCTGCATGGCTCATTGCCTCAGCTAACTTGATGGTTTTTGTTCATGTTGTTGGTAGCTACCAGGTATGACAATAGAACATAGGAGATGCTACCCACAAATTAAGTTAAGAGTTTAATTTCCATCATTCGCAAGTTGTTTAAATCATCGACCAATCGATTTTTGCTATTGACTTTTAAAAGAAATATTATAGGAGTCAATCATTGTTAATGTTACGGTAACGAATGATAGTTGACAGTATAAAAAATATTCACACCAACACTAAATCCTTAAGGTATTTCTGTGTTTTTTATTACCTGATTAATATGGGGAAATATGGATTGCAGGTTTATGCTATGCCTGTTTTTGACTTGATTGAGAAGATGATGATCAAAAGATTGAATTTCCCAACAGGACTACCACTAAGACTTGTTGCTAGATCTTCTTATGTAGGTGAGTGTAAAACATTTTAATTTTCACAGAGTAAGGGGTATAATATTTGTTCTTTGCATGAAAATTTTTGAAGACACTTGAGCTTGCTAAAATGTTACAGCTTTTACATTATTCATTGGGGTTACATTCCCTTTCTTTGGTGATCTTCTTGGGTTCTTTGGTGGATTTGGCTTTGCTCCCACTTCATATTTTGTAAGAGTCTCACTTACTCTCTCAATTTCCTTATGCTTATATTGAATTGCTAAGTTTGCAAAAATTTAATTCAAAGCATGAGAGATCAATAATCTGGTGTGTCAATTGTTTTCAGCTTCCTAGTATAATGTGGTTAATAATCAAGAAGCCAAAGAGATTCAGCATCAATTGGTTCATCAATTGGGTAATGATCAATGATTTACATGTGCAATTTTATCTTTCAATATGCATGAATTTAACAGTCTTTTTTTTACCCTCAATTTATTATGGTGTTTTTCAGGTTTCAATATATATTGGAGTGTGCATAATGTTGGCATCCACAATTGGTGGCTTGAGGAATATTGTCACTGATGCATCCACTTATAGTTTCTACACATAAACTATGTTATGTTATGTACTTATGCTTTTTGAGAATGTGTCTACTCTTCTTTCTCTAGAAGTTTATTTTATCCTATTGCTATTGTGATTCTATTGCTAGTGGTTTATAATTTATGTAACAGAGAGGAGTGAATAAACACATGATGTGTTCATCCAAACCTGTAGGTTTGTCAAGGATAAAATTTCATCCTACCAGACTAATTATCTTATATAATTTTAGGGAAATATGTTTTAAGTTCTTTAACTTAGACTTTTTTTAAAAGTTGACGCCAACTAGAGGAAAAATAAAAAAAATCCACAATTAATATAAAAATAGATGCAAAGACAAATTCAGCAAATAACAACAATTGTTAAACTTATATTAATATTAATAAATATCATAAACTTAGATGTTAAAATTAAAGGTTATATCTAATAACCATAAGAAATTTTATTAATCACACAACCAATTAATGATTAACACATAAACTCAATATATTAAAAAACAATCATGTTGACATCAAAAGAGTTTGATTCATATTCAATTTAGAATTTCACTAAAATTGTCAACTTCATCTATATTTTCTTAACTTTTATTCTTTTCCGGTTTTACTCTTGACATTTTTACTCGAGAGTGAGCAACATTCACTTGTTTAAACCAAGTTGCTAAAAAAATAAAAAAAGGAAAAAAATAATTCAAATCATAAATTGATTGAGTTTTAGAATTTGGAATTTAAAAACTAGTATGAACCTGCTTTGGTTTGAACAATTTTAGCTAATATAATTGGACGATCCAAAATCAATTGCTCAAGTTGATGAATTTAGCAAGACAAACTTACACATGCAAATGAGAAAGGAAAAAGAATTGAAGAAAAGTGAAGAGAATTTCAAATGTAAAATCCAAATTTCAATCCTAGAAAAAATCTGGAACTTATGATATATCTGGATGAAAATTAACATATTAATGATAAAATGGTGGTATGGTAAACATTAAGAAGAAATTAAATTGATATTTTGTTAGAACATAAACAAATTAAAACATTTTTATTTAAAAAACCAAATTTGAACTTAAAATTAGATAAGGGGGAAATAGCAAAATATAAATCACTCCAACCAAGGTTGTGTACCGGCATCAAGTCGTGACCCACCCAACCGAAGCAATCTCAGAAGCGAAGGGTACACTGAGTGATGGATCGAGAATGGGGTTCAAAGCCTGGGAGCGGTGGCGCCGCCACCGCTCAGAACGAAGCTATCGACCGTCGTGAGCGTCTCCGGCGTCTGGCCCTTGAGACAATTGATCTCGCTAAAGACCCCTATTTCATGCGCAATCATCTTGGCAGGTATCTATGAACTAACCCTAACCCTAACCATTAACCATTAACCTTTTTCTTCTTTACGATTAATCACTCACTCTGTTTTATTCAATTGTAATTAGCTATGAATGCAAGCTTTGTTTGACACTGCATAACAATGAGGGGAACTACTTGGCCCACACTCAGGGAAAGCGCCATCAGACTAATTTGGCTAAGAGAGCTGCTCGCGAAGCCAAAGACGCTCCCGCTCAACCTCAACCTCACAAGCGCAATGTTTCTGTTCGCAAGACAGGTTAATTTTTATTATTATCATCTAGTTTAATAGAGTGAGTCTCAGCACAAGGATAATGTTATTTTATATTTTCAAATCCCGGAAACACCATTATTGCTTGTGAGGGTAAGACTGTTTACATCTACCCTCCTGTGTCGCCATTTTTATTAGCATCGTCCTCTTTTTTTTTTTTTTTGGACTGGTTTCATGATAGTTAGAGGATATTTGGTTATACAATTGAAATTTGGACGTATAAAACATATCCTACCTCAATCATAACAATAGTTTGGTTTGTGGAACTTGTCATTTTACATCTAATATATACGGACATTTTGGTAAACAGGCTGTCAAATGTCAATAAGCTTTGAAGAACTTATTTTCATAAGCTTCTCTGACAAGCTTATTGAAATAAGCTAAAAAATGTTGTAAGTTACTTTAGAAGCTATTTTCATAAATTGTTTTCATAAGTCTAAATAAGCTTTCTATAAACCCTTTGGAATGCCCCCTTAGTTTTTGTAGACTTTGGAAAGTCTTGTTAGTTGTTAAATGTTATGGTCATCTATCTAGCCTATGTATAAGCTGCTGGTCTTGCTTGTAAGATAGATAGGGGGAGGAGTGGAGTAGTGGACTCATGTGAAATATTAATTTCAAATGGCCTAAACCGCCATCCCAGCCATATCATTTACCTCCGTTGTAATTAAATATTAAATTAGTATCTTATTTCAAACAAATGATTTTTTTATTTTTTATTTTGGTTGTTAGGATTACTTGCTAAGAGACTTGCCTGATGGGTTGGATTTTCTTTATGGCTCTGCTTACCTGATGGTATTGTTTTGGGTTAAGTAATGTGGGAGCCTTTTTTACATTTTGTGAGAATGAGGAAAGAAGGGATTATTACTAAGTAGAGTTTAACTTCAAGTTTTGAATAAAATATATGTCTGAAATTATAGGGAAAAGATTAAAGGAACATAGAGTGTGACTCTAAATATTCGTGTGATTTTAACAATGTATGAGAAATGATATAAAAACATCAACCTAAAACATTTATTTTTTATACCAGTGTTCTGCACTTCTGCATCAAGAACTAGTATAGTACAGAGAATTCAAGCTCAGCTCAGCCTATTAACGCTCCTACAATAAGACTCCTTACTCAATAAGAAACAGAAAGCTCTTAATATCTTAACAATTCCTCCAAATTAACTCTTACTAGTCTTTCAGTCTATTACGAGTAAAAACACACTTAACAGAGAAAATAACCTAAAGATATTATGCGATCTATAATTTGGTGTACAAGACATCCCAAACACTGCTGGAGAGACGATCTTCTAACGTTAGCAAGTAGGATGACTAGAAAGATGGACATTTTGAAGTGCCCTTCGGTATGTTGGATCCTTGGAGAAATAGGTCTGCCCTAATTATCTGCATCAGTTTCTCCTTATTAATTTAGGAGTTTATATGGCTTTTGTAAAGGTGCTAATATTCTGTGGTAATGCACTGGCTAGAATGGAATGCTAGAATCTTCGAGAGAACTTCTTCATGTTTAGACAACATTTGTGATAGTTATTTTTAAGCTTATTTGTGGTGTTCTGCCCATTGTCTATGTAGAGTACTTCGTTAGACATACAGAGATTGGAAATTGGAATGCCCCTTCACATCTCTTAGCTTCTACACATTTCTTTTGTTGTCTTATGAGGGTACATTATCTACTTACTCTTCTTTTCCTCCTTACTAAGGTTTTCTTTTCTATAACAAAACCTTAAGCAGGAAAAAGAAAAAAACTGAATAGTTTAGATTCTAGATGAATGTGTCAAAAATAGTAGAAAGCCTCTATTATCCATTGCGATCAATATTTTGCCTTATTCTAGTCCTAATAACATACTGCTTGGTACCCAAAAAAATATAAGATGAAAATGTCAGTTTTACTTTTTTGTTTATTAAAGCAAAAATAAAAAAACTTAATGCATAAATATTTTATGTGTTGGCAGTCAAGATTGGTCGGCCTGGGTACCGGGTGACTAAACAATATGATCAAGAGACAAAGCAAAGATCTCTTCTATTCCAGGTTTTCACTTGCATTATCATCTTCACTTGTTCAGTTTTCCTTCTCCCCCATAACTTTGTCAAATTCTATTCTTTTAACATTATATGATAATTAATATCATTTTTTTCATTTTCTATTAATATAGATTGAATATCCTGAGATTGAAGACCTTTCAAAGCCAAGGCACCGATTTATGTCTTCTTACGAACAGGCGAGTTCTGATTTTACTGACTTCTCCCTCTCTTTGTTTTGAAGTCAAAGTTGCACATTTGTTTGTTGTCAATAAAACCATATTTTAATATTTCTGTTTTTCTTTCTGGTCACATTTTTTGGACAGAGGGTGCAACCATTTGATAAAAGTTACCAGTATCTTTTGTTTGCAGCTGAGCCATACGAAATAGTTGCTTTCAAGGTATATCATTGCTTTTGTCTCTTTTTGGAGTTATTTTTATTTTAGTTTTGCTCATTTGTCTTTCGGCCTTAATTCCCTATGTTTTGAATTGTGAAAATTTACCGTCTGTGCTGATTAATCTACATTTCAAGGTACCTAGCACAGAGATTGATAAATCCACCCCAAAGTTCTTCTCACACTGGGACCCAGACTCAAAGATGTTCACAGTTAGTACATTTCCTCCCCTTCAGTCTTTCATATCTGTGATGGAAAAGTTGATCAATGCAATTACATGTTTTGTGTGAATGTGTGATTGGAAATAGCTAGATATGTATAATCCAAGTAAAAACTAAAGGCTTCTTTCAAAAGAGAGGCAAATATGATCAGGGAACTATGAAATATGAATTAATGAGAGCTGCATGCTTTTCATGAAGATTCATTTAAACCCATACATGATTAGTTGTAGACTACAAGCCAATGAAACATTATGCATTGATCTGATACTGAGACCATGTAAGAAAAACACTTGATTAATATTAAAAAATGGCATTTTAATTTCCCCCCTTGTTATGTAAGAACATCCTTTGTGATAGAGCATTATGACATCGTTCGGTCCATGTAGCCGACCCACCTAGTAGAATGAAGGCTTGGCTGTTGTTTTATAAAAGCATCCCTCAATTAACAACCAAATTTCCTGCATTTTAATTGTTTTCCCTTACTATTAGTGGATTCAAGCTTTTTAGTTGTTTTTCCTTGTTCTGTCTTTTGTTCTTTTTGTTTACAATGATGTGCATTATTGATATTTAATTTCAACCATCTGCCACTAATGATACAACCGGTGCTTGTCTGCAGCTGCAGTTGTATTTTAAAACCAAGCCACCGGAGGCAAATAAACCGCAACCTCCCTCTACAGCCAATGGCACAGAAGCACCAGGTGTTCCACCAAGGCCTTTGGCCCCGCCACCCCAAGCTCCACCACCACCTCCTCCACAAGGGCTTCCTCCTGGTGCACCTATGGGAAATCCTCCCAGAGCTCCTCCTCCGATGCCAGGATCCTTGCCACCTCCACCTCCAATGGCAGCAAATGGTCCTAGACCAGCACCTCCCAGTGGAATGCCATCTATCCCACCCCCACCCCCCTCAACAGCCAGTTTCAACATGGGTGCCAGGCCTCCAATGCCACCTCCACAAGGTTTTCTGGGCCAACAGATACAAGGTCTCGGTGTCCGTCCACCTCCACCACCCCCTAATATGGGACATTAGATCCTCAGACCTTAGGGCGGTAAGTGGACCTTCATCAGAAGTGTTAAACAATTGTGGCAGGGATGTCCATTGTCTGTGAAGGATCACCAGGTTTAGGTTAAGAGGTTGTTTCTTAAACAATACATCAAATGACTTATACACTGTTCATGGTGCCTCTTTCTTTTTATATTTTTGAGGGAACCTTATTTTGAATTATTACAAACTAATATACTGCAATATTAAACCATTTGATATTTAGTATTTGTGCTATTCGATCGCTGACAGTGTTCCTCAAAAAGATTTTCCAAATCGTTTTATATGATTGGAAATATTTTGTTTAAATTGTAAGTGTTGTTTATGCAGGATCAGGTCACTTTCTTGCAACTAATCCTTGCCCTGCTAGTAATTCAATGAGAACACTGAAGTGACAGAAATGATACTGTTTTTGAACTATTTGTGCTTAACAGTATAAATGATGTTTTATTTTATCTCATTTAACAAAGAACATTAAAAATACGTTTGTTTTATATAAATTGGATCCTCGTTTCTTTATAGTTTCATCAAATGGAATGCTGGCATGAATGGAATAATAATAATATTGTCAGTATTTTATTTTCGGCGATAATTTAGCCGAGCATAATAAATATATTTTTAAAATTGTGGGTATCTTATAGTTTTTATAATCGTTGTCTGAAAATTTAGAGGCTAATGTATATATCCTCCCTGAATCTCGTTAGACTTTCGTGCATTTTGCTGCTCTTTCATTGTGTAAAAAGTTCAAATAGCATTTTTTACTAAAGTGCTAATGTAAGTATTGTTAAGCAGAAGATGCAACAGTCCTAGCTTAAAACTATAAGCGACCTTCTTAAGGTCACGAATAAATATTTTTTCCTATGCGTGACTTTTTCAAACAGAAGAGGATGGTCATTAGTGGACTCCTCTGGCTCTCATTTTTTTGTACTATCAAAGATATTCCCTCGCCCTATGTGCAAGAAACTAATTCTTTTCGGGGTGCGTGACTGCTCCTCCCGATAAGTGTTTCTATCAGAAATTAAAATCTTGACATTTTGGTTATCCTGGATATCTAGTGGGGTCTTATATATATATATATATATATATCATTTTTGAAGTAAGTTTTACATGGCAAACATCATTCATGAAAGTGATATTGAGAGGTCAAGATGCGGAATCAGAGAAGAAATGATAGTTGGAAGGGAGGGAATTGGGAAAGTGATATTGTTACAGAATGTGCAGAGATTGTTTGGCCTTTTATTGCAACTTTAAGTTCTGCAATGATAATTGATAACTGAGTTTTTATGGAAAATGCATTTGCGCCACCACTTGAATATCAGTGGTAATGTTCAATTACATGATAATTACAACATTCTTGCTTGTTGATAAGCAAATATATTAAGGGGGTGTTAATCCAATTATATCTTATAAAATAGATCAATCTTACTTTTATGACACTATGTTCCTCTTCATATGATCTTTTAAACTTCTATTAGATCCTACATGTCAATCACAAATGTGATAATTATGGTCAGTGTCCCTTCTACCCCATTGTTGCTGCATTGAGATCGATAAAATATACATACAGACACATTAAATAGTTTCTGATAGCACTAGTACAAGATAGATATTTGTTTTGCTTGATCTTTAGCAACAATTCTACAACTGACTATTTCTTTTTCTTCTTTTTAGAGTAATACTCTCACACGATATATGTTAAAAGTATACGAGTTATCTTATTCATAAAAGTGATATGCTTATGGTTCCATCGTTAATAAGAAAAATATTACTATCATGTATATGTAGGAAAAACTGGATACTAATTTACTAGGGAGGTTTATCATTTTTAATATGAAAAATCTAATTTCTAGAGTATACCTAAAGGGCAAATTTTAGTAAAAGGTGTACTTTAATTGAAATGTTTCAATCTTGATGTACATTTTAAATTATTTACCATTTTGTTGCATTTTATTTAAAACTTGTTGATAAGGATGACAAATTCAATTGAACTCATCAATACAATTGCCGGTTTATTTTCTCTCTCATATTAACTTATCAATACATGTTGAATTGTTTTATAACATGTGTTTATTAGTTTGTTAAGGAGTTAGTTAGGTTAGTTACATTGCTTGCTTTACAAAGCATTGTAGGTAAACAACACTCTCTTGTATCATTTCAATTCAACGAGAATTCATCATAATATTCATTTTTACACTTTCACATTATTTTTACAATATGATATCACAACCTTCATTCTGAAAGCTTTGGTTACCGCTACATATTCTCTACAATAATTATTATATTTTTCTTGCAATGTTCACCAAAGATGGAAGAAGAAGCAGAGCTACAAGCCAAAAAACCATTCAAAAAACCATTGAAAGAGGAAGAATTTGAAAAGAAGATACAAGAGAATTTGAAAAGAAGAAACAAGAGAAGATGTCATTCAAGAGAAGACGCCATTTGAAAAGAATTAGAGGAAGGAACTCATTCCAAAAGCACAACTCATGCCATTTTTTTTATAGAACTTTTATACCAAGGAGGTCAGTGAAGAATCCAACTATACCTCAAGAACCCAAGTTTCACATACCTCATAATAAGAAGATCAAGTCTAGCTTATCATGGAATGATATGATGTGTCCTAACTCTTCCTGGAATCTTTACAATTAACATTCCAGATATTGTTTGTTGATATGAAGTGAATAAAGCTTTCCACGGTATTAGTGTCATGCTGAGAGAACTCCTAGAGGAAGAGTTTGGCCCTAAAATAGATATCGGAGAGTATTCTACAACATGATCAACAATAAGAAGAAGAACAAGATCAACAACAACAATGACAACAAGAAGATCAACAAAAACAACAACCATGCACACTCTAATCATCACACTATTAATCTTGTCCAAAGAACAAGAAGTGATGCATTTTCTTGGGTTATTTTGCATACTCAAAGTATCCTCCAACAATGTAAAACCATGGAATATGGTCAAGATTTCTGACCAGGGAAAATAATCAAGTAGTTGAGAAAATTCAATCACATAAGGATCGAGATTATGATTCATCACACTGTTGTCAAAACAAATTATTAAGCTGGAGTCATTAACATTTACCCAACATCTTGAGGGGGCTATTGGAGAACAAAGCTAACGTGACATATTTTACACATTTAACACATGTTGAATTGTTTTACAATATGTGTTTAATAGCTTGTTAGAGAGTTAGTTAGGTTAGTTGCATTGCTTGCTTTACAAGACATTGTATATAAAAAATACTCTCTTGTATCATTTCAATTTAACGAGAATTCATCATAATATTCATGTTGGGAATGTTTGAAATATGTTATCTTGTTAGTCCCACATAGTCTAGTATTAAAATAGAGTAGAATATCAATGTTATATATTGAACTCGTATCCCTTGTTGTAATGTGCACCAGATATAAGCACCAAATAAAAACACTCATTGACAGGTGGGCCCATGGGTATGCTAGGGTTTGTAATCCTTATTATCTAATAATATCTTGTAGCCGCTCAACGCTCCCGGGGACGTAGGCAATTGGCCGAACTCCGTTAACAAATTCTCTTGTTTCTTCTATTTATTCTATGCACTTTATTTGATTGCTTGTGGCCTACGTTGTACAACGATCGCTTCCGCTGCACCAACAATTGGTATCAGAGTCAGGTTGGTAGATGACTCTTAACCCATACAGTAGATAATGGCTAAAGAGGGTGAAGGCGTGATGGCTAGACAAGGTGCGTCAAAAGTAATGACAAAGACAGAGTAGATGAGTTGAAGGAGAAGGAAACATGGCGGAGATAGGGACTCATGTGTTGAGTTTGACCTAGAGACAGGTGTTGACAATATCTCTCTAGATGTTGAGAGAACGTTCTCATTTGATATGAGAAGTAAAATATCTTAATCGCGTGTTTGAGACGTTATAGTAAAAGATATTAATTGTTAGCAGATCCACAAAAGCACAGATGCACTGACTGATTTTGATGTAGGGTGTAACATGGGCATTGGCTTTGATGCAAGTTGTAACACGAGCATTCGTAGATATGCAGGGTGTGACATGGGCGTTGGCTTGGATGCAAGGATGTGACACAGACATTAGTTAGCATTGTCGCAAGGTGTGTGCTATGGGTATACTTCTTATGGTAGAGTATGATAGTTCTTTTGAATTAGGATTGTTGTATGAGACAATGGTGGTAGCGGTTGAGGCTTTCCAAGGAAGCTCTAAGGTTCAGTTTGACCGAGTATTGAAGAGAAGATTGTTGGTGAACTTTTGTGTAGAGGTTCCAATAGATCGAAAGATTTCATAGCAATAAGTGGTTAGGCGGGGTGTTCTATTTGATAGTTGTACGAGAAGTTGCACTAAAGTTTTGAGAGCTAGGCTCTTGGTGACATCGTCAAGAATACTCAGAAGGTCTATGTTGTAGGGGAGCAGCTAAAGAGAATTAGACATTGAACAAGATGGAGTCATATATTCGCTAAGGTAGAGATTCTTGTGTAGATTTCCTAAAGAGCGAGATATTCGTTTATTTCAATTAAGGTGGAGATTGTTAGGAATGCTTGAAATATGTTATCGTGTTAGTCCCACATTGTTTAGTATTGGAATAAAGTAGAATATCAATGTTATATATTGAACTCATATCCCTTGTTGTAATGTGCACCAAATATAAGCACCAAAACCGCTCAGTGCTCCTGAGGACGTAGGCACAATTGGCCGAACTTCGTTAACAAATTCTCTTGTTTCTTCTCTTCTATTTATTATATGCACTTTATTTGATTGTTTGTGGCCAATGCTGCACAACAATCACTTCCGCAGCACCAACTTTTTACGTTTTCACGTTATTTTCGCAATAACAAGTTCAAAGTATATCAATTCTTCTATGTATAAATAAAGGAGTAGTGGTGGAAATATGCATGTATCTTGGGGCCATCACTTAAGTCTACCAAACACTCACACACCTTGCTACCTAGGGCAAATCATCACACCTCTCCCTTCATATATGCTGCATGTTTTCAACTTTCCTTCCTTTCCTTTTATGTTTTTTAACCAAGATAAGTGTCTATAATCTCAATAAGAAGAATAAAATGAAGTGTAATTACTCCAACGGAAGATACATATGATGAAATATAGATATTAAGTTCAAGAGTGATGAAAACACTGTTTCAATACAGTAGAAACAATTTTACTGTATTAATTAAAATAATACAAACTTAATCATGTTTTCCTTCTCTCAACTTAAAGAGATCTGGTTTTTAACCTACTTTTATTGTAACCCATCTTGGTCTTAAATATTCCAAAATTTTGGAGTAATACCACATGTGAATGTTGTTGTACATAGATATCACTAAATATAGAAATATATCAATTTCATACAGGAGAGTAACTTGTATATCCTGGGAAAATGTTACAAAATGTATCAGTGCTGGAAAATGATAGATAAACTTGTCAACTACAATGACGAGTTCTAACTCGACAATTGTATTGAGGAGTTCAGTTCAACTCGCCATCCCCACCTCCAAAAAGTACACCGGTAAATAATTTAAAAGATATATTAAGACTGTAATATTTAAAGTGCACTTCTTAAATATATGTGTCATACCTAAAGGGTTCCAATAATCTTTTTTCGGTAGGACTTTATAATGCACCACAAGTATGCAACTAGCTTAATATGAGGGGGAAAAATGTATATATCATTTTTGTACGAGTTTTATACATAATCACTCAATTATTTATCATTCATGTTTTATCATTATTGAATCTTTAACATAATATAAATAAGTAATAGATGGTGTACTAATTATATATAAACTTTTACATTGATAATTAATAGATATTATACTCAACTAATATTGTGAAAAAAAGTTGAAGGTTCTTAGTCCATGTAGATATAGATCATTTTGATCTTATTCCTCCTAATATTATTTCTTAGTTTTTAGTTGACTGTTTTTTTATCGTATATCAATATTGTGTCAGCGCCACAATTGATCATGTCGTCAACTAGAATGACATTTGTCTATGTTCGTGTTCATAACATCATCTCCATAGACTAAACTAAAATTTTGGAATATATACTGGTAAAAATCCAAAAATTAAATTATAGAGACTAAAATTAAAATTCCATATATTTTGAGGAGACGCATATTTAATTTAAGTAAAAAAATGTTAATAACTACAGCATTACATCTTAAAAAATTATATCTTCAGTAACTTGTAGGCACCTGTTCTATTACATTTCAAAAATTAATTTATCTTACAAGTTAGTGGCTAACACCCTCAAGCCCACAGTGACCTCACTAGAACAGTGCAAATTGTACACCACTAGACATAGCTTACTATGCAAGCGTTCTTTAAAATAGATTATATAGAGTTTGTCTGATAAAAAAAATCACATGTAGATTTACACCCTTACCTATCATCCAAATGAATTCACGGAAGTTCAGTAAAATAAAGCCTTGATTTTTACAATGTGCATAAGTATCAAGCTTTATTATATTCAATCTTCCTTTATAAGTGTCTTTTTTGTAAGACAAAATTGTTATCATTTGAGTGTTATTCTTAAGTTAAACAATATTAATTTATTAATTATAGTGAGAGGAATTGAAAAGAGCACAACAGGAAAAAATAACAATTTTGATAAAAACAAAACAACCTAATAATTTCATTGATTTGTTTATAAAAATGATAATGTAAAATATAAGTCATGCAAGAACAACCATGTGAAGAAATATTTAATGATATGCTTTACTTCTTTAGATACACATTATTAATTAAGGGTCCCAAATCTTGGAGATTCAAGTCACGCGCCATCAAAAAATTTATCAGTCACATCGCATCACATCACACTCTCTAATCAATGCAGCAGTGCTCTTCTTCAAAACAAACATGAAATAGATTGAAAAGAAAATAGACAAAAAATTATATGATTTAAAATGCTGAAAATAATATAAAAATCAAATTTTTTCCTTCTAGGATACAAACTAATTAGAAGACTCAACAATAAAAATTCCCTTTCTGTTATAGAAGTTCTCTTTTCCTATAAGTAACCAATGTGAAAATGCAGTAACTACTGTACCACCCTTTGTCTTTCATCAGCATCTTCACGCTCCAACTGAAAATGATGAAAAATCAAGGACGCAATGTCATGTTTGGAATTTAAAAGAAAATCTCACACATCTCAATAATGTCAACAATAACAATATTTCTTCAATATGGAACATATTTATGTAAGTTACTACATAAAATTAAGGACGGACGTAACTGGTGCCAATACGAAGCTCTCTTGAGTCTTGACTCAATGGAATCTATGGCTATAAGTCCTTGAGATCACGGGTTCGAGTCGCGGGAGGCTCCTTCTAGGGGAATAAAATACTATAGGGGTAACACAGAATTCATGGGCCTAGACGAGTCGCATACTCGTATGTCAAGGCTGGGGTGTTACACCAGGTCGCCTCACAACATGACCACCAAGCAACACGAGCAGGAATTAGTTCACACAAGAATATTAACCATATCATTACAACAAAAGGGTTTGGCATATTTATTTGTAACAACTTTCAGAAAGGCAGATTAAGCAAAGCATGCAGAGCCAAACTAAACTACGAAATATCATGTGAGAAAGAGAACATATTAGTCAGGATTTGAACAATTGCATCATTGTCAGTACATGGATAACACAGAAACTAGTTTAAAGAAGTATAAAGATCAAATAGCATTTTTAAGAACCAACATTTACTTTACAGAAGGGAACAGTGTTTATTTACCTCAACAAGGACCTTTGCCTTCTTCAATTTAGAATCACGGGTATCCTTATCGAGTCTCTTTGCAATTGATTCTGTTTTCCTTTTCACTCTATTGGCAACTGCTTCTGCCTCTTCATGGTCAGTGTTTCCAGCTGCATTAGTAAGCACTATCAATTATGCTTTTGCTTTTCAAATATTTAAGTTTTATATTTTTTTACAAACTCAAACATGTAGCTTCTCCTTAATATGTCAGGCTTTCACCTCATAAACGAGTTTAAATTATGCAAAAGCAAACACCCTTACGAATGAAGAAATATTAACAAAATGTTCTTTGAAATCAACATTCCTATTTCAATACACACATAAAAAGTGGCATCTGTGTACTTAACATCAACAACCAAGTCTTAATCCCGCTAAGTAGTGTATTTAACATGTGAAAATATGAGACACATATTGCGAAGCTTGTTAACTAAATGTTACCGCTTTCATCATCTTCATAATCACCCTGAGACTCATCAATTGCAAAAGCACCAAAATCCTCTATATCATCTTCCTCTTCCAGATCTTCATAACCTTCAACATACTCTACCTCTGCTTCCTGTTGAAGTAAAAAACAAAATTAAGAAATTATAATAGCAGAAATATGAAGTAAAATTCCACAGTTTTGATTTAAACATAATTGGCAACCGAGACAAAATAGATTAGTAAATACGAACCTCTTCATCCTCTTCATCAGCAGCTTGAACTCCCTCCTTGTCAATAACTTTATTGTATGCGTCAAAAGGATAATTGTAGATGTCACTTTCTGGATAAAGTCCTTTTTGAAGGCGTTCCAATAGCTCTTTTTCAATAGACTGAGTAAAATTCAAAAGAACCAGTGACGAAAGATAAGACAGCATACAATTCGCTGTGCACGGTTAACATTAGGGGTAACAACAACCTTTTCTAGCAAAGCTGCTTTCTCAGCCTTCTCTTCTCTTCTAGCTTCTCTCTTTTTCTCTTTCCTTGGAGTTGTCATTATTTTCTCCCTGTAAAGCGACAACATGATATCTTAGGCTATTATTATAGAGATACTGTTAAGAGCTTCCATTTAAGAGTGTGTTGGATAACACCATCAGCTAGCTTATTTGGTAAAAATAAATAAACTACCTATTGATATTTGGTAAAAGGGCTTATTCTAATAAGCTATGAACTTATGAGCTCCTATTTGATAAGATACTTGGGGTAGCTTGTGGGCTTTTAAGCTAGGGGCTTCATGCAATTTACACCTATCAAGTAGCTTATCAACTAATCATTCTTACCAAACAATTCCAGTTCAATTAGCTTGCTTATCAGCTCTCAAATTTCAGCTCCTACTTATAAGTTTTCTGTTACTTATAATCTTCTAGATAGCTTATAAGCCTTCAACTAGCTGCTAGTTGTGCCAAATGGAGAAAATATAGATATAGGAGATTGCAGGGATTGTTGTATGAATATAAACTGCATACTTCTTCCCTCCACAAACCCCACTGAGTAGGAGACTCATGCACTGGGCGCCCCATTTTAATTAAAAGCGATCAATATGCAGAATATTGATGAATCCCAGAAATTATAGGCCAATATTGACAGGGAACATAGGTATAATATATTCTTATGACGGAATGTTGAAGAGGGACAAATCTCAAAAATTATAAATATATATATGTATGTATGCATGCATGTATAAATACAGATACATACATATGTATCTTTATAATGAATGGAGTTGTTAGACTTGCATAGACACACAAAACGTTAGATTGAAGCACAAACTATAAGATCCTGCCTCGAATATAAAGTCATATTCAAAATATAAATAGACAAGTAAAAGTAACACAGATAAGAAGAATACCTATAAAGTTACACATGTATTTTCCAACTTATTATCCCCCTCAACAACAAAACATGTCCATGATTATGCATCTTGATGCATATTTGGATAATTGTTAAAAGAAATACTTATCAGCAGAATGCATTTTGGAAGAATACATTCTACGTTTGGGAACTTACTTAGGTGTTGCTAATAACAGAGTAAAATATTGATTTTAAAATATCGGGTAGATATTAAAAAGTGAGGACAAGATTGTAAAATCACATCTAACAAGTGGGAGAGCTAACTCATCCCAAACTGAAGTAAGAAAAGATTTACAATAAGCATCCCGGCTATCAAGGCTGAAAACAACCTGAGTTTCTATAAATGAATTATAACTACAAGTTTTCTTAATTTTAAATAAATAAAAGTGATAATGAAAAAATTATTCTAAAAAATAGTAATATGTGCTAGCCAGACATTTAAAAAGTCGGTATAAATAGCAATTTCCAGAAACAAAATGTTAATACCCCTGATATTTGTGTTTTAGGACCAGAATTAAGCTTGATGTTAGCAGCCAAAGACCTTATTAGTTTCAAAGCAGAATTTATATTTTTCATACTTAAACAACTGCATATATCAGATTGGTAATTCAAATGTTCTGAATTAAAATGCATAAATCAAGCAATTTAAAATTTAGAGCATCTGAAGTGCAAACTTTAATATAGATAAATTGGGCGTTCCAAGACATAAAAAGGCAACAAGCAAAAAATGAGATATAAATTTCAAACCTTGTCTTCAAAGCAAGTTTCCTCATACGTATCCGCATCTGAGTCATTTTGGTTAAACGCTGCTTTGTTTTGTGTATAAGAAGCTTGGGCCAATACATCTGTCAATGCAGGAATGTCACAAGAGAAAGAACCAATCTGGACAATTACAGTTAAACATCCAGTATTTAAATATTACAAAGTTTGCATAGATCAGCAGTACCAGATGTTTGTCGATGAGTTCAAGTGCCTTTTCATAATTCCTGGGCAGCTTAACTCTTTCCCACAACTTATTCGGCATATGAGCTCTTTCTATAGTTTTCATGTAAAGGTAAAACACTCCTGCAGTACCCAATTCAATAGAGTCATTATTTTCATTGCATTTTCCATTCATAAGGATTGCATTCAATCATTGATACGTTACACCCTCACACCCAACCAAATCAAATTACTACATGTCACAAATCTATATTGCAGTCCATAACACAATATTGTGGTGGTTTAGTAGTCTATGACTTCCACAATTGTAGCCATATTTTCCGGTAATCATCCGCAACAATGGTAAATACAGCTTAACCACAATCACAGTTTAAAATCATTCTCCACATGGACATGTGAAGAAAAATGTAGAAATGAAGTGAGATAACATAGTCACTGCATAGCAGGGCCTCGATTAACCCTATACATATTGTGGGCACTTCAAAGAAACAAACTTAACCTCAACTCAGCTAAGGCAAGCAACTTTATTCACACCCCACAGACTTTTCATTACAACACATAAGTTCCTAGCTAAAAGTCACCAAATTTAACAGAAACTAGAAACCCAAATGCAGCAAAAAGCTTAAAAGACGTTTTTTATACATTCTTTTGCAAGGAAAAGTACCATTGTCTTCTCGAATGGTAGCATAGCGACTATTAGCTAAAGGGCACGAGCTTCGGTTGCAGATTCCAGTAACATTATAAGGGTTTCTACAAAAATTCCCCGTCGTAATTCTGTAACAAGAAAATGAAAATAAAATAAAGAAAAAGAGTAAAAATGCTGAAACTTGTGAGATGAAAAATAATGGGAAAATGAAACGGTGTCGTTATACTTGGCCATGAAACTGCAGTGATTGTGCCTGATAACTTGCCATATAACCTCGTCGTGCTGCATCTTTGAAAAAGGTTTATGGGTTCTCTTCTTTCTTCTGCAACTGTGACAAGCTCACTGTAACCAACTTTGATCGAACCACGACAGCAACGTTGTTGGGGAGAGAGTGAGTCAGATTGGGCTGAATAATGAAAGGACTAGGGTTCTATTGGGCTCATTCGTTGGAACATGTTTTTCAATTTTAATTTGACTTTCATAATTCAATCACTCATTATTTTTCAAAATATTAAAAAGTAGTGTTTGCTCTAATTGTTTTATTGAACATGTTATTAATATTACATATGAGTATTTTTTGCCATATGTGACCTTTAATTTAAGTATGGGTATTTTTTCATATCTCATGTCTACGTATTATTTTGCTCGGCGGCTAAATCCATTACTAATGTTGTATAGAAATTGTCATGCATGACACTAAGTGCTATAGATCGAAGGCTGCAGAAAATGTTGAGAACCTTTATAGAAACTGAAAGTAAAAGCAAGAGCAAAACAATTGGACTGAATGACTTGATTTTATTGACTGTAACATTGGCTTAAATAGCCATTCAATACATGATGAAAAACAATAACCGAATACAATCAACTATGCTAAATTAAAGGCTAATGGTGCTAAGTGGTAGCAAAAATTAGGGAAAACAGAATACAACAAAGACTAAGTCTGTCCTATAAAGTAGGACTTTATTATGATTTTACTGCACTGACTCTTTCATTCCCTCCCTTAAACTAAATGCTATGTAGCAATTAGTTTATGTCAGAAATTTCACATACTCCCAGCATCTTTCTCAGCTTCTGAAAAACTTCAAGCTTCAATGGTTTGGTCATTATGTTCGCAACTTGATCTTAACTCCCACAATGAACTAGTTCAATTGTACCCTCCTTAGTAAGATTCCTTAAGAAATGAAACCTCACATCAATATGCTTGCTGCGACCATGCATAACAGGATTTTTAGACAATCTAATGGTTGAACTATTGTCACACATTATAGTTATACCATCTCCATGAGAATGTCCCAGCATCTCTAAAATTCTCTTCATCCAGATTCCTTGACAAGTACACATTGCAGCAGCCACAAACTCAGCTTCTGTTGTTGATAAAGTCACAATAGGTTGTTTTTTTTAACACCATGAGACAGCCCCTGAACTCATTAAAAACACATAACCAGATGTACTCTTCCTGTCGTCCACATCTCCAGCATAGTCGCTATCTGTAAACGCTAATAGCTTACCATCTCCTCCTTTCTTATAATGAATACCACAATTTAAAGTTCCCTTTAAATATCGAAGTACTCTCTTAGCCAATTGTAAATGAATCTGCATTGGTTTGGCCATATATCTACTTATGAGACAAGTAACGAACATGATGTCAGGTCTTGTGGCAGTGAGGTACATTAAACTTCCCACTAGCTGCTTGTAGTATGTTTCATCAATAGCTATTCCATCTCCATCTCTATTTATTTTAAATCCTGGAACTATTGGACTGCTCACTGAGTTGCTATCCATCATACCAAACCTTTGCAAAACTTCTAATGCATATTTCCTTTGATATATGTGTATACCATCAGGCTTTTGCAAAACCTCTATCCCAAGAAAAAACCTCATCTTACCCAAGTCTGACATATCAAATTCTCTTATCATAGAGCTTTTAAATTCAGACATCATCACTTCACAATTTCCAGTAAAAATTAAATCATCAACATAAACACTTACAATTATAATTTTTCCTTCTTTGGTTCTCTTTGTGAATAATGTCTGCTCACTATCACACCTCTGAAATCCTTCACCAATGAAATGTGCTTCGATTCGACTAAACCAAGCTCGTGGTGCTTGTTTTAATCCATACAAAGCTTTGTGTAACTTGTAAACAAGATGTTTACTGCCCTCTTTTTCATATCCTTTTGGTTGTTCCACATAAACATCTTCACTCAACTCACCATGGAGGAAAGCTGACTTGACATCCAACTGAAAAATCTGCCAACTATTATATGCTGCTAGAGCAATAATCATTCTCACTGTATCCATTCTTGCCACCGGTGCATAAACTTCTGTGTAGTCCACTCCATGCTTTTGAGAATACCCTTTAGCAACCAAACGAGCCTTGTACTTGTCAATTTCTCCATGCTCATTGTATTTGGTTTTATAAACCCATTTTACTCCAATCATTTTGGCCCCAACAGGTGGTTCAGTGAGTGTCCATGTATGGTTCTTTTCAATGGATTTGATTTCATTATCCATGGCCAATTTCCAATTTTTATTCTTCTCGGCTTCTTCAAAATATAATGGATCAGTTGAGACCATTAAAGCCAAGTCAGCTTCATCATCAGACAAACCTTCACCACTAACATAATCATTCATCCATGCAGGAGGTCGCCTCACTCTCTCTTCACCATCACTATAATCATCCCTTATTTCTCCAACTCCCCCAATCTCCTTATCAACATTTTCTTCATTTTCACTTGCCATTTCTTCATTCTCAATACTGTCCCATTCTAGCATTGTTTGTTTTTCATTCCAATCCCATTTCTTTTCCTCCTCAAAGATAACATCTCTACTCACAACAACTTTCTTAGCAACTGGATCAAACAACCTATATCCTTTTGATTCTTCACTGACTCCAAATAAAACACAGGTAATACTTCTATTGTCAATTTTAGCCCTCCTTGCTTCTGGAACATGAGCGTGTGCTATGCACCCAAAGACCCGAAAGTGATCAACTGAGGGTTTTACTCCACTCCAAGCCTCCTCTAGTGTTGCATCTTTAATTGCCAATGTAGGACATCTGTTTAGGACATAAACAGTCCAGTTCACTGCCTCTGGCCAGAAGGTTTTGGGGATATTTTTATCGGATAGCATGGAACGAACCATGTTCATAACAGTTCTGTTTTTCCTCTCGGCAACGCCATTCTGTTGTGGAGTATAAGCAGTTGTTAATTGCCTTTTAATCCCACTTTGTTTGCAAAAATCATTGAACTCATTTGAATTAAATTCACCTCCTCTATCAGTGCGTAGACACTTAATAGACATCTCAACTTCCTTCTCAACCATGATTTTGAAGCATTTGAAAGAATTTAATGCCTCTGACTTCTCTACCAAAAAATACACCCATGCTTTTCTAGTGTAATCATCAATAAATAACAGGATGTACCTTTTGTTGCTGTTAGAGATGGGGCTGATAGGACCACAAATATCTGAATGAATGAGTTCTAACTTCTGAGTTGCTCTCCAATTACTCTTCCTTGGAATAGAATCACGATGTTGCTTTCCGTTGATGCAATCAGTGCATGCCAGAGTGGAGATAGAGAGTTAATGAAGTCCACGAACCATGTTCTTGTACAGCAATGTTTTCAAGCCTTTGTAACTTAAATGTCCATACCTTCAATGCCAGAGTTGAGACAATTCTTGAGCTTTTGTGTGAAAGCACTGATCAAATTGTGCTTGTGAAGATGCTTGAGTTTGGGGCAGCAAAATAAACATCCTATTGGCACTCATGTTGGTTTGAATAATCAGACCCTTCTCTGGATGAAATATCTTGCAACTTCCCCCCTTGATCAAAATTGTCAAATCCTTTTCTTACAACTGTCCTATGCTTAAGAGATTATTTTTCAGTTCTGGAATATAGTATACTTCAGTAACAGTGAGATTCATTCCATTTAGCAGCAACTTCACACTTCCTTTCCCCATCACATTCATCTTAGTGTTGTTTCCCAATTTTACAGAATGTCGGAATTTTTCATCAAGTTCATTGAACATAGTTTGATCTCCACACATATGATTAGAACATCCTGAATCAAGGAACCATGCATCTTCTCTTTTACCTTCATACAACTCCACATAAGACATCAAAAGCATTTCTGATTCTCCATCAAATTCTGCATAATTAGCTTCGTTGTTGCGAGGACATTCATAACGAAAATGGCCAAGTTGATGACATTGGTAACACTCTATGGTTGCTTTGTTGAAATCTGTTCGACCTCTACCTCTGCCTCTCATATGTCACTTTCAAGGCTTGTTCCTCACCGCTGCGTCTTTGGAATTTTTGTTCATGTACTATCAATGAGCTTTGTAACTCATCAATAGAAAGTGCATCAATGTCTTTTGACTCTTCAATGGAACAAACAACATAGTTAAACTTCTCAGTTAAAGAGCGTAGAATCTTTTCAACCACTTTAACGTCTGACATCTCCTCTCCATAAATTCGCATTTTATTGGCCACTGTCATGACCCTAGAGAAGTATTCTGTTACACCTTCACCGGATCTCATCTCAAGAGTTTCAAATTCTCTACGGAGAGCTTGAAGATGAGACCTTTTGACCCTTGCATTTCCTTCAAACTTTTTCTTCATAGCATCCCATATCTCTTTGGAAGTATCCTTCTTAAGGATGGTGTCCAACACAGTTCGATCAATCGCCTGAAAGAGATAGTTCTTTGTTTTGAGATCCATCAACTTCATCTCATCATTCTTCTTTCGTTGTGCTTCTGTCAGTACCATTCCACTTGCTGGCTCAACATAGCCAGGCTCGATCAGTTCCCAATATTCCTTCGCTCTGAGGAAATTTTCCATTAGCATGCTCCAGTGATCATAATGACCATCAAAACGTGGGATTGCGGGTTGTACAAAGCTTCCTTCTTTAGTCATCATTTTTTTTTGCTGCTGCAAAAGTATCAAAGACTGCTGCTTTGATAGATCAGGCCCCAGTAGGAGCTCTGATACCAAATTGTTGAGAACCTTTATAGAAACTGAAAGTAAAAGCAAGAGCAAAACAATTGGACTGAATGACTTAATTTTATTGACTGCAACATTGGCTTAAATAGCCATTCAATACATGATGAAAAACAATAACTGAATACAATCAACTATGCTAAATTAAAGGCTAATGGTGCTAAGTGGTAGCAAAAATTAGGGAAAACAGAATACAACTAAAGACTAAGTTTGTCCTATAAAGTAAGACTTTATTATGATTTTACTGCACTGACTCTTTCAGACAATAGATTTTTTATAACGTGAGTAGATGAAAATGATTTAGATGAGGGTGAAGAAAGAGATGAATGTTTAGAAAGGAGAATAAAGGGAAAATGTTTTCTTTTTTGTAAAATGAGTAACTTAGTCTTAACATACTAAAACTGAGTTATTAAACTTCAAAACTATATTATGATTATGAAACTCAAATTCATTTTTTCAAAACATAAAGTTTAACTTTTCATGCATAAACATATTTACTAGTATTAATCAATATTACTATAATAATGTAAGATCTTATTAGATTCCAACAGAATTAAAAGGTTAAAAATTTAATTATCGAAAGTTACACTTATTGAAAAAAACAGTTTTGTACCTCAAAAGAGATTAGTATCTTATTAGTAGTACAAATAAAATCACTATTAATTTATTGGTATTAATATGCACTTTCAACAAAAACATTTTAATTCATATAAATTTCATCATCCTCCACCGAAAGTCTAGAGTAAAATATTTTTAATTACAAATAATGAAACATACACAACAATCAGTACTACCAAAGTCAATCATACGTATAGGTTTTCCTGATTATAGTGTGTTGGGTATATTCAAGTGTGAAGTCTCACATTGGATATGCGGGGAGGAGTGCAAGAATTTATAAGAAGGAAAGGCCCATGAAACTAATGCCTTAAGGTTTTGGTTCAAGACGTGGTGTCTCACTTGTGACTCTTCACTCTTCCCATACCCATGTAACAATGGAACTCCCCGGTGGTTGGAGCAGTCTGGTGCCGGTCATCCGCATTCTTATTTTTTTATATAAAATGTATTATTTTCATATTATATTATTTATTATTTAAAAAATCTATCATGCAATGTATATTGAAAGTTAAAAATGAAATTAAACTATTATGGCTAAGTAATTTATTCACATTTCAAATTTAATATCATAATCAATATAATTCACTTGTCCATTGAAAAAGTCACTTAGTATAGATAAACATAAAATTAGGAATTATAAAAGATAAAATAGGAAAATATAAAATATTTCAAGAGTAGTTATTTTATGTTTTTCTAATTTCTATTAGTATTAATATAGAAATTTATATAAAATACTTCATGGTAGTTATTTAATGTTTATTATTAGTATAGAACATAAAGTATGAAAAATTAAATATTCCAAAGATAGTTATTTTATGTTTTTCTAATTTCTATTATAGAAATTTATATAAAATATTTCATGGTAGTTATTTAATACTTATTAATATTAATATATATAAAGATGAAAGTAGAAGTTATAAAATAAAATTAAAATTTATAAAATATGAAATTGGGAAACATAAATTATTTCATGAAAGTTATTTTAGATTTTACATTTATTAATAATATAGAAGTATAGATAATTCCCCACTAAGTAGGGTCCCCAATTAAACCATAGTCAAGCTTCCAACCTATATTTCCACTAGAAGATATTCACTACATTTGTATCCAATTTGCATAACAATATTCAAAGGACAAAGAAAACACAATTAATAGAGTAAGATAACAACTACAACAATATTATCACGTAATTATATAGACTATAAAATTAAAATACATGAACAAACATAACACTAATAGTGAATCAATATCAAACATATGTGTTGGTGCATCGGAAGCGATCGTTGCGAAGCGTTGACCACAAGCAATCAAATAAAGGCATAGAATAAATATAAGAGAAGAAACAAGAGAATTTGTTAACGGGATTCGACCAATTGTGCCTACGTCCCCAGGAGCGCTGAACGACTACCAAGATATTATTAGAGAATAAGGATTACAAACTCTAGCACACTCATGGGCCTACCTGCCCATGGGGTGTTCATATTTGGTGCTTATATCTGGTGCACATTATAATAAGGGACTTCAGTCCAATATATAACATTGATATTCTACCCTATTCTAATTCTAGGCAATGTGGGACTTCATATAATAACATATTTCAAACATCCCCAACAATCTCCACCTTGATTGAAATAGACGAATATCTCGCTCCTTAGGAAATCTACACAATAATCTCCCCTTAGCGAATATATGACTCCACCTTGTTCAATGTCTAATTCTCTTTAATTGCTCCCCTACAGCATAGACCTTCCGAGTATCCTTGACGATGTTACCAAGAGCCTAGCTCTCTAAACTTGTAGTGCAGCTTCCCGTACCGCCATCAAATGGAACACGCAGCCTAGCCACCTATTGCTAAAAAGTCTTTCGATATATTGGAACATCTACAAAAAAGTTCACAAACAACCATCCTCTTCAATACTCGGTCAAATTGAACCTTGAAGCTTCCTTGGAAAGCCTCAACCGCTACCACCATTGTCTGCTTCGACAATCCTAGTTCAAAAGAACTATCATACTCCACCATAAGAAGTATACCCACAGCACGCACCTTGCGTCAATGCTAACTAATGTCTGTGTCACATCCTTGCATCCAAGTCAGTGCCCATGTTACACCCTACATCAAAGTCAGTCAGCGCCTCTGTGTTTTTGTCCATTTGCTAACAATTAACATCCTTCACTATGACATCTCTGACATGTCATTAGGATATTCCACTTCTCATCTTAAATGAGAAAATTCTCTCAACATCTAGAGAGATATTGTCAATCTAGAGAGATATTGTCAGCACTTGTCTTTGGGTCAAACTCAACACATGAGTCATTATCTCCACCTTAATCCTAACCCAATACATGAACTTATGAGGTACAGTTCCGCCATGTTTCCTTCTCCTTCAGTTCATCTACTTTATCTTTGTCATTACCTTTGACGCACCTTGTCTAGCCATCACGTCTTCGCCCTCTTTAGCCATTATCTGACGTCTAGGTTAAGAGCCAACTACCAATTGGCTCTGATACCAATTGTTGGTGCAGCAGAAGCGATCGTTGTGCAGCGTTGGGCACAAACAATCAAATAAAGGCATAGAATAAATATAATAGAAGAAACAAGAGAATTTGTTAACGTTGGTTCGGCCAATTGTGCTTACGTCTCTGGGAGCGCTAAACGACTACCAAGATATTATCGGAGAATAAGGATTACAAACTTGCCCATGGGGTGTTCCTATTTGGTGCTTATATCTGGTGCACATTATAACAAGGGACTTGAGTCCAATATATAACATTGATATTCTACTCTATTCTAATTATAGGCAATATGGGACTTCATATAATAATATATTTCAAACATCCCAACATATGCATGGGTGTATGATACTTGTAACCATATACACGCTATTGATTTTTTTTTTGCCTAATTATATTATCAAGCTAGTAATTTGAAATCCTTAGTATCAAAACCCGAAATTGAAGATTTATTGAAATTCTAAAAAAGTTTTCCAAAATCAAAATAAAAAACATCTTAACATGCCTAAAAAAGGATAAGCAAAAATACATCAAAAATCGAAACTAGAAATTTTCTTAACTCTAAACAATTGTAAAAATAAGGCAAAAGAGTTAGAGTATTATGGGGAATAGAATTTGTAAGGGAAAAAAGGTTTGTGATTTTTAAGTTTTGAGAATATTGTGGGGAAAATTGCAATGGGGTTTTTAAAAACTCTTGGCAAAAAAATTTTCTCAAATTTTGAAAACCAAATGTAACATGAAGTATCACAGGTGAGATTGAATATGTGTCATGTTAAATGGAGTAAGACTTGTCCCTTATCAATTAATTTTTGAACTCGAACTTAACATTAGACTCGAAGGTTAACTTGACCACAAATGTTAAATGAGTCACATTTTGAGCATGAACTCGACCCTATATGTGATTACATTTAATTCATATAATTTTAGATAAAGTCTTATTAATATTTATTATTAATATGAATATATAATTTTATATTTGAAATAATATATAAAATTAGATAATCATTTATATATATATATATATACGATGAAAATTTTAGAGAATCAATTATACATTGTTTTGTAGACAATTTAATAAACACATATAAACATGACGAATGAGGGATAATGAGACGAATTGGGCTGAGTCATATTTGTCTTTTATTCAACTCTATATATTGTGTTAGTCTAATTTTTGAACATGAAATCGGTCTTAGACATAATGAAATTTGACTATATTTAAATTCAATCACGATTGGGTATAACTAGATAAGTGAGTAGAGTTGGGTCCTATCACTAGACCGACCATGACTTCCCTTGTGTTTGTGTTTTGCCTCTCTCGACGAGGCCTCACCCGACCCCATTTCTAATGCAAAGAGCCGGAAGAAAAAAAAAGGAGGAGCAAAATGATGAAGACCATCAACACGCACAAACTTACTATATATAAACACACAACGAGTGAGCAAAAAGTATGTTTGATTATGAGAGCAACTAGAGTACATGAATAAAAAGATTCAACCACAACTTTTTTGTCCCACAAATAGACAACATAATGAGGTGTTATCATGTACATCCCAACTCACTAATCATTATTCTACATAGTCAATCGCTTCTAATTCGGTCAATCAAAAATCAAGTACATTCATATGATGAAATTCAAAGAGAAATATACTCTTTATAAAGCATCATACAACAGTGACCATGCTTAATCCAACAAATAAACACCCAAATTTAAGTCCCATTGTCAACATCCACATAAAGCAATATCTCTAATCACAAAACTCTTGTCCCTTTCCCAATTCCCAATAACAAAAAACATTATTAACCCAATAACAAAAAAATATTATGTGTTTCAATTTCATAACTAAAAAATAAAAATTATTAAATATTTATCTATTGTTAATACAAATATCTATACATAATTAACATATCATTAGTTGTATTAATTTTTTTGAAAAATAAAAAGTCAATAATGATAAAAACTAAATGATTAATGATATAATAATAATATATAAAACTCATACATTTTGAAATTTGAGAGCATACAGTGTTTCACATTTGATATTTTCGAGAAATTTTGAATGAATAAAGTGAAAAATATTTCATGCTTCAAGATTCATATTTAGTCATGATTTTTAAATATAAACATTATAAATTGATGGTGAATGATAAATTATGTATAAACTTTATATTCATATACCAACAACATAGTAATTTAGTAATGTAAACAAGATTCGTGATAGTACTAATTACATATAGACAATTACATATCCAAAAAGAAATTAATCCATTACATAAAAATGTTGAGAAAATACTTCTAAAGTCTAATAGTACTAAAAAAATAACTTTATACTCGCATAGAAGATGGGTTGTGGATAAAGAAAGACAATTATTAAAGGAAAGAATGGAAAGATTATGCTGCATAATAGCCCATTTCTAATTGGCAAGATTTCCCACATAAAGATCACAACTAACCGTAACACAGAAGCCTCTCATCCAAAGTTTCTCCCTCTTTATACATTTATCGTTAGTCGTTATCTTATCCCATCCCTTACTCAGTGGTAACCTTGACATGAATCACCCATAATGCTTCTATTCTTTTCCACTGGTCCCCTTCCCATAGCTTAAAACCCCAAAATTCTTGCTACATTCTCATATCTTCTCAACCACATTCACACTTCAATACCCCAAAAAACCAATGGATCCTTTCACTAATCTCTTCCTCTACCTTCTCCTCTTATCCTCTTCCACTTTAACACACTCTCGTACAATACCTTTTAACCCCAAAACGACACTCCTCGATGCCGCTTCATCCATTAAAAAAACACAAAATATTTTCACCTTAAACTTAAACAACCACCTTCGTTCTTCTTTCAATTCAAACCCACTATTACCTACACTCTCACTCGAACTACATTCTCGAGCTTCCATTCAAAACCCATCACACAAAAACTACAACTCCTTAACCCTATCTCGACTCGCCCGCGACTCAGCCCGAGTCAAATCACTACAAACTCGGTTAGATATCTCCCTAAACCGCATTTCCAAAACCGATACACAAAAACAAGACTCATTTACCTTCAATGAAATCCAAGGTCCAATTGTTTCAGGAACGAGTCAAGGAAGCGGTGAGTACTTCCTCCGAGTTGGAATCGGTAACCCGCCGATTTCATCCTACATGGTTCTCGACACTGGAAGTGACGTCAGCTGGATCCAATGTGAACCTTGCTCCGAATGTTACCAACAAACCGATCCAATCTTCGAACCGAGTTCGTCTTCTTCTTACGCGCCTGTTACCTGCGACGCCCCTCAGTGCAAATCCCTGGATCTCTCTGAATGCCGTAACGGAACTTGTCTTTATGAAGTTTCTTACGGCGACGGTTCCTACACCGTAGGTGAATTCGCCACGGAAACTGTTACTCTCGGTTCCGCTTCTATTGAAAACGTTGCTATTGGATGTGGACACACTAATGAAGGTTTATTCGTCGGTGCTGCTGGTTTGCTTGGTTTAGGTGGTGGTTCTCTTTCTTTCCCGGCTCAACTCAATGCGACGTCGTTTTCTTACTGTCTTGTTGATCGTGACTCTGATTCCGCTTCCACGCTCGAGTTCAACTCGCCGTTGCCTCGCGGCGCCGTTACTGCGCCGTTACGGCGGAGCAAGGAAATGGAGACGTTTTATTACGTAGGATTGTCGGGAATCAGTGTTGGCGGTGAGATGCTTCCGATTGCGGATTCGAGTTTTCAGGTGGACGCTTCCGGCGCCGGAGGTATTATTGTGGATTCCGGCACGGCGGTGACGCGGTTGCAGGATGAGGTTTATGGTTCTCTCCGTGACGCGTTTGTGAGAGGGACTAGTGAGTTGACGAAGGTGAATGGTGTTGCGTTGTTTGATACTTGCTACGACTTGTCGTCGAAGACTAGCGTGGAGGTTCCGACAGTGTCGTTTCACTTTCCAGAGGGGAAGGTGTTACAGTTACCGGCAAAGAATTACCTGATACCGGTTGATTCGGTGGGGACTTTTTGTTTTGCTTTCGCGCCTACGATGTCTTCGTTATCGATTATTGGGAACGTTCAACAGCAGGGGACACGTGTCAGTTTCGATCTTGCTAACGACGTCGTTGGATTCTCTGCCAATAGCTGCTAGTTGAGAGGCTTGAGACAATAAACAACAGTGGTAGATGAAGAAGCTCATGTTTATTTTAAATTTATTTAATATTGTTGTTTTTATTTTTACTTTGTTACCACCAGGTGACGAGCTAGAATTATAATGGAGAGATAAGTGATATACAATATGACAAAAAATTAAAATAAAATGATAATTATATTATTCTAGTTAGGAATGAAGAGAAGGTTGTAATGTGATTTGGGGTAGCTTAATGGCGCTATATAGTAAAGTTGGTAAATGCATGTGGTAGTGTCACGGATAACTAAAGTGGTAGTGTTGGGGATATTAAATACAATAATAAATGATAAGATAGTGAAATGTTATATATTTTGGGATATCAGTGTGGGGACTGTGAATGGAAATAGATTGATAAAGATAGGGTGTACAGTGGCCAATTCACGTTTTTTCCCATTGTCCTGGACCAACCAAAACAGCTTCATTAATAACGACTATAAATATGATACATGCTACTATTTAGTTTTTCACAAGGTTCATGGGAAATTAGTAGGGAAGATAATGGACGTAGGTAGTCAATGAGTTTTAATTTAATTGTATAATTAATATAATTATTACATAAATAATATAGTATTTATATTTTATATAATAAATTATGATCACAGTGAAATGAATATAATTTAGTATGAAATAATAATAAAATAGTTCATATAATTTTAAATATATATAAAATTTAATTAAAAACTAAATATATAAATTTGTGGGGTACCCATGAGACAAATATTATAAAACTCGTTCCCACCTATTAATTATTATTGTGAGTACTTGTTGCAGGTACTTTTACGGTGACTCACTCGTCGGGTTTTTTGTTATCCTTAGAAATAAGGGTTAAAAGTTTGGTCCGGTTTTTAGTACAATTTAATGACCGAATCGAATACAAATATATAGTATAAGAATCGAACCGCTCATGGATAGTTTTGTTTGGTTTCATAGTTTTTTCATGATTTTTTTTTTTACATCACTTGAGAGTTCAAAATATATTACAAGAGACATTGTTTATCCATAAAAGGAAAAACACTACTATTATTATTATAAGAAAAAAATTGATACTCATAATTACATGTTAATGACATATATAACAAGTATGTAATTTAGAAAGAAAGAAAATGAATGACTACATATACAATCATACAATTCACAATTAATAACATATATATTAGTAACATATATAATAATACAATTTCTGGTTTGTAACATACATAATAATTTAGTAACATATATCAATTAGTAACACTAGTGTGTTGACAAGTACTACCGTGTCTGTCAACTCGCTTTCGATTGATGTCAACCCACTTTCGATTAGTTTAATTAAATATAGTAAGTTGTGTTAGATATTGTAATTTGCAATAGAATTTATTCGGTAGGTGTAATTATTAATTTTTTAAATTAAACATTAAAATAATTGAGTGGCTCACAATTATTTTGTAAGTGAAGTTTATGATTAGGATGACTCACGTGCCTATCAACCCGCATTCAAAGTGTTTGATACCGAGTTTTCATTTTTTTACATGTTATAAACATTGGAGCGATAAAGTTTGATTATAATCTACATTTGAATACTTTACATTCATGTGACTACAATAATTTATACACTTGCTATAGTAAATAATAAAGGCAATAATAAAATAAACTCACAATCATGTTGTTTAGAATAGTAAAAAAAATTCAGAATATAAAACCAATAGGAAAGCAAATACAATACAAAGGAAAGACTACTAACATTTATAACATATATTATCATAATAACATCCTTGTCACTAAGTCAAAAAATTTCATTTGTATAGTTAAATCCATTGATTTTGCCACCCACAGATATTGCATAAATCTCCCTTTACTAAATATATTTTTTCCTTCAATGCTTTCAGATGATAATCATTGATGAAAAAATTGTTAAATTTCCCCATCTCCCAATGGTAAATACTAATAAACCTGCACCTAAAAGAAGTTGCAACAATTGAACTTACTTAAGTTAAAACTAAATAATTTGATGAAAATAACTAATATAATTTTTGAGTTAGTGAGAAAGAAATTATAATAATTATAAATGCTAACATTCTTTCCCTTATAGACTACTTAACATGTGTAGATTTGATAGAGAAAATTGAAGACATATAAGACTCATTGACTTTAGTGACTATTCCCTTGATTTGTGAATATTTCTTAAAGACAACTCCTTGTAATTCATTCTCCAAAGTTACCTCTAGTTGACATATATTTTGTATTGACCAAAAGATTTAACATCTTGAATAATAGCACAATAGCAACAAAGTTATACACCAAACAAAAGTAATATCAATCTCTGGTTAGAATAAGTTTTTGTGACATGATCATCAACAACAAACTTGAAAAAGAGAAGTTAGAGTGAAAATGTTGTGCAAAACTTTTGAAGTTGGTTTATGAAAAAAATCAAGCTACCATTGGTTTTCCAAGGCCCATTGTTATACTTCCACATAATGCTTGATTAGAATGTGAAAGACCTTTTGAAAAACGAAGTCAATATGCCATTTCAACTTTTTATATGCATGTCTCTTAATTTATTTTGTGATTTGTTATGCCTTTTATCTTGAAAATAACTGAAGTTGTAAAATGTCAAATTTCAACTTTTGATATATGATCTAATCTCATGCTTTCATATGTTTTTTCTTTATTTGTCCCTTACAACTTTACAATTTTAAGAGCCTATAAAATTAATACAATACAATTTAGTTTAAAGAATAAAATAATAGTTAACCATCACCCTAGACTCATTCAAGCATTTGTTGAACAATTGATGATATATGGTCCTCCACTTTTAGTTAGCTTGTGAAAGTCATTTTTTCTATTGGCTAATACGACACATGGTTCTTTGCATTGAAATAATTCATATACCTATGTAAACACATTATAATAAAATTTATGTTTTAACCTTGAATATAAAGTTTAAATAAATTAAACAAAATAATATAATCACTTCCATGTAGAAGTTCAATCATATAAATAATATACTTCAAATTAACTATTTTCAATACATATGAATGAAATAAAACAGTTAAGTGATGACTCAAAAAATAAAATAGGATAATTTATTTGTTTTCAACTAAGTAGTAATAAAATAAAAATTATCAAACTTCAAGTAGAGAAACTGAATTGATTGAAGCTAAATGATGAAGTGAAAGTTAAATAAACGCCAACTCCATTACAATGAAGGTAAGAACTGAATCAATGTAAGAACATTGAAATGCATTTTTCTTAGATACCCTGATGGTGTGAAGGGATATAAGTTATGGTGGCCAGAGAAAAGAAAGTGAATTATTAGTAGAGATGTTACTTTTAATTAAGCTGAAATGCTAAAGCCTCATACAAAGTAATCAAGTGAAAATGAAGATCCTAATATCTTAGAGAATGTGGAGTTTGAGGTGGAGCCAACAAAAGAAAAAACACTTGATCAAGAAGAAGAAGTCCATGATGCATGTATTGACAGTGATATCTCCCAATTACAACATTATCAATTGGTTAGGGACAGATAAAGGAGACATATAAAACCTCCAAAAAAAGTATGGCGATGATGATCTAGTGTCATATGCTCTAAATGTTGTTGATGATATCCGTAATTGTGAACCACAAGCATATGAAGAAGCTATCAACAACAAAGAAGCTTCCAAATGGATTTCTGCCATGATAGAGGAAATTGAGTCTCTTCATAAGAATCATAGTTGGGTTCTTGTGAAGCGGCCGAAGGCTCAAAAGATTGTTGGATGCAAATGGGTCTTTAAGAATAAGGAAGAAATCCTTGGGGTCGAAGATGCAAGATTCAAGGCGCGATTAGTGGCCAAAGGTTTTATACAAGAGAATGCATTAATTTCAATGAAGTTTTCTCTCATGTGATAAAACATAGCTCTATTCACATCCTACTTGCCGTTGTAGCTCAATTTGATCTAGAACTTGAGCAACTAGATGTTAAAACGACATTCTTACATGGTGAGTAATCGAGGTCGTACCCGATACAAATAATATAGCAAATAAAAAGTGCAATACTAGGAAGTGACTCCTAGGTCGTTTTCCAAGGATTATCTTTCAAGCAGAGCTTCAAACACCTTATACTCACACACACACACGGGTTTTTGTTGTTGTTGGATAGTATGAACATAAATCAAATTCAGAAAC
>NC_032010.1:18443311-18443572 GCF_001865875.1 Lupinus angustifolius
CAGTATAAGCATGAAACGATTAACAAATTCACACGAACTAAGCATTCATGCACTAGAGAGAGTAAATCAACTAAGTGAAGATAAAGTCAACCAATCAGTTTCTAAGCAATGAAATTAAGCGAACCATATTCAGAAATAAGATAGAAGAAATCAACAATAAAGAAACCGAAAATGCATTAATAACAAAACCTCAAGAGTTGTGATACATTACCAAAGGAACTTAGTCCAGAAATTTAGCCTTCCATGGCAATGGAAGAGCAA
>NC_032010.1:18443672-18444031 GCF_001865875.1 Lupinus angustifolius
TTGCACTCCTGGGAAAAATCAAAAAATAAGGTCATGCTAACCGATATGTATCAAAGTGAGTCATGCAAGAAGATCACAAAAACTAGAAACCTAAGAAAATCACATATTTCACAATGAAATCTAGGAAATGCGATGAAATGAGCAAATTGAAACACACAAGAGTAAAAGAATAAAATCAAGATATCCATGAAAATCATCCAATGAATTCAAGTATGTCACGAAACCAATCAAACCAAAAGGCGAGTCACAACAATGATAGAATCTCACAAGATATACTCTCTAAAGTGTTTACACTCATGTGTCTTAGGTTGCAAGTGTTTACACTCAAAGCACTTCATGAAAACAAACACAACCATAGG
>NC_032010.1:18444131-18444403 GCF_001865875.1 Lupinus angustifolius
GAAGAACAA
This sequence comes from Lupinus angustifolius, assembly GCF_001865875.1. NCBI lineage: Eukaryota > Viridiplantae > Streptophyta > Magnoliopsida > Fabales > Fabaceae > Lupinus > Lupinus angustifolius. The sequence goes on from NC_032010.1 coordinate 18,444,141, forward strand.
TGCACCATTTCTTACTTAATACCTATTCCCAAAACAATTCCAAAGCTCCAAAATTCCCTAAGGTTAGGACAATCGTGGTTTTTCACTTATAAGCTTGTAATGAGCTAAAGAACAATGAAATAGGTAAAAGTCTCAAAGGGGCTATCAAAGGATAAATTCGTTCAAGGTCGGCTTATTGGCTAAGTGGCTTATTCAAAATAAATGCATAGATCACTTCAATATGTGCATGTGAATATCAAATATCAACAAGAAACAAGTCAAGT
>NC_032010.1:18444503-18447767 GCF_001865875.1 Lupinus angustifolius
TAAACTACACATTGTCCCAATGTAGCACAATTAGAAAATCCAGACACACATATCAATAAATGGAATTGGACAAGTGCAATATAAAGTATAGAAGAGGAAGAAAAACTCCCTGATTCATGGAGGGAGGAAAGTGGGTTCAACCAATGAGTCCTCCTCCACAAGTTCATCCACTAAGGAAGGATTTGTGAGGAAAGGCTTGAGGCGATGCCCATTAACCTTGAAGCTCTTATCTGTGGATTCACTTTTGATTTCTACAGCACCATAAGAAGACACATTGGTAACAACAAAAGGACCAATCCACCTAAAACGAAGCTTACCACTCATGAGTCCAAGCCTAGAGTTGTACAACAACACTTTTTGACTAACCAAACATTCCTTTCTAGAAATCAAGTTATCATGGAATCTTTTGGTCTTCTCTTTATAGAACTTAGAGTTCTCATAGGCTTCTAAACGGATCTCATCGAGTTCATTCAATTGAAGCTTTCTTTCTTCACCAGCTTGATCAAGAGCCAAGTTACAAGTTTTCACAGCCCAATATGCACGATGCTCTATCTCTGCAGGAAGATGACATGCTTTACCGAAGACAACCCGATAAGGCGACATCCCTATGGGTGCCTTGTAAGCAGTCCTTTGTGCCCAAAGAGCATCTTCAAGTCTGTTGCTCCAATCCTTTCTGTTAGGCTGCACCATCTTCTCCAAAATCCTCTTTATCTCTCTGTTTGAAATCTCAGCTTGCCCATTCATTGGGAATGATAAGGTGTGGAAACTCTATGAACAACCCCATATTTCTTGACATTAGCTTGCATGGATCTATTGCAAAAGTGGGTGCATTGGTCACTAACAATGGCTCTGGGTATGCCAAACCTACAAAAAATGCGAGACCTAACAAAATCCATAACAACCCGAGCATGATTAGTCCTGGTGTCCTTAGCTTCCACCCATTTAGAAACATAATCAACAGAAAGTAGAATATAATAAAAGCCAAAAGAAACAGGAAATGGACCCATGAAATCAATACCCCAGACATCAAACACCTCGCAAAACAACATAGGTTGTTGAGGCATCTCTTATCTCCAAGAAAGGGTACCACATGCTCTCTGACACTGCTCAACTGCTCACAAGTGTTAAAAATCCTCCACGCATCTTTGAAGATTGTGGGCCAATAAAATCCAGAGTCCAACACCTTTCGTGCTGTCCTCTGGGTACTAAGATGGCCACCCACTGTAGAAGAATGACAAAACTAAAGGACTGACTCAATCTTATGATCTGGAATGCATCTTCTAGTAACCTGGTCAATACACAATCTCCACAAATAGGGATCATCCCAAACATAATATATAGCATCACTCTTAATTTTATCATTTTGAGCTCTAGATGCAAGTGGAGGAAAAACAGATGCAACCAAATAATTTACAATATTGGCAAACCAAAGGGTAAGAAACAGAAATATTCAAAAGTTGTTCATCAGGAAAATCATCTCTGATAGGCATCATATCAACAACTCCTTCAATCCTGCTCAAGTGGTCAGCCACCAAATTCTGTGCTCCACTCCTGTCACGGATCTCCAAATCAAACTCTTGGAGCAAGAGCATCCATCTAATCAACCTTGGTTTGGAATCAGATTTCTTCAATAAGAACTTCAAAGCTGCATGATCAGTGAAAACAACAATTCTAGAACCAAGCAAATAAGACCTAAACTTATCCAGAGTAAAAACCATATGCACTAATGATCTTTCTCCATGGGTATGGGGATTGATGTATTTCATTGTGGCTTGGGTACATGATTTTGAGAAAGAAATTTTCAGCTCAAAGGGCTACAAAGAATTGGATTCATGATTCATAAGGGTTGGCTTTCTGGCTGTAGCTTAACTCTCCTAAACTAGGTCTTAATCATTTCCTTGATATTCCATGCTTAATAGCAATTGACACAAAAATCAGGCAAAGTTAATTGACAAAATCCAACAAAGTCACACATTTGTATTTGGATACACTCTCTCACCAGTTTGAAGGTTATTTTCCTTTGATTAAATTGTTCATTATTCAACCTATTCAGTCTGCGTCTGATTTATGCATCCACATTCTGAAATCAGTCAAACTCATAACACTAATCACTTGCTATTCACAAGGTCTACACAATTTTTTTAGCATGAAAACACAATTGGATTTCTTTATGAATTTTCTTCTAAACATGCACACTTTATTGAGTTAAACACATTACTACTTATAGACAAGTTGATTTATGGCAAGTTGAGTGACCAAGGTAGCAAAGGAGTCGATTTTTTTCTCAAGTTTATCTTGCCTCACCGAGTCTGTCCCAACATCATGAACACCTCTGACCATTATAGCATCACTACTTCTTGCACTGAACTGTTGAGAGTTGGAAGACATCTTCTCAATCAAACCTCTAGCCTCAAAAGGGGTCATATCTCCAAGTGCACCACCACTAGCAGCATCAATGATATTCCTCTCCATGTTGTTCAGACCCTCATAGAAATATTGTAGGAGGAGTTGTTTAGAGATCTGATGATGAGGGCAGCTTGCACATATTCTCTTGAATCTCTCCCAATATTCATATAAACCTTCTGCATGTAGTTCTCTGATTCCAAAAATATCTTTTCTGATTGCAGTGGTCCTGGAGGCAGGAGAGAATTTTTCAAGGAAGATTCTCTCCAGGTCATCCCAACTAGTAATAGAACCAGGAGCCAAGTAATACAACCAATCTTTGGAAGCGCCCTCAAGAGAATGTGGGAATACCTTCAAACATATGTGATCCTCTTGGACATCACGAGGCTTCATGGTTGAACATACAATGTGGAACTCCTTAAGGTGCTTATGAGGACATACACCTGCAAGTCCATGAAACTTAGGCAACAAATAGATTAGTCCAGTTTTGAGCATATATGGCACATCCTTATTAGGATACTGGATACACAAGCTTTCATATGTGAAATCAGGTGCAGCCAGCTCCCTTAATGTCCTCTCCCGTGGGATTGGAGGTGGTTCAACCATATTTTCAGAGTATGCAACAAAATGCACAGAAATAACAGAATCAGTATCACTATCAGGTAGATTAACACTAAGATGAAAAGAATCACTATCTAAATTTAAATTCCTAACTTTTCTAATTTATTGGATGCAAAGCGTTAGGATTTGCCCTAGTCATGCACTAAATGCAACAGTAAGAAACATGTAGAACAGTAAGGGAAATACATGTTAAGTTTCAGTAATCAACCAAAACTTTACATCAATAAAATCCTAATACCA
>NC_032010.1:18447867-18448184 GCF_001865875.1 Lupinus angustifolius
ACTTGTAAAATAAAAAAGAAATAGTAAACATACTCTTTTTGGATTTTCAGGTGGGCTTATATAGACGCAGTGTGTAGAGAAAGAACCATTGGATTTTTCTACCCCAAATGCATATATAATATGTCCAGTTCTGATCAACGATTCCAAAGTCATATCAAAAATAGAAAATCAACAGTAAAACTAGTCACTACTTATTTGTATCTCACAACCAGCAGCAAGGTGATTGACTATGATGCATCCAGTATTCAATATGTAATGAAAGAAGTGTGGAAACAAAGTTTCATGCAAAAATTCCAACCACAACTATATTAACCAAC
>NC_032010.1:18448284-18459999 GCF_001865875.1 Lupinus angustifolius
ATGGAATTAAGCAAACCATATTCAGAAATAATATAGGAGAAATCAACAATAAAAAACCGAAAATGCATTAATAACAAAACCTTAAGAGTTGTGATACATTACCAAAGGAACTTAGTCCAAAAATTTAGCCTTCCAGGGCAATGGAAGAGCAAACCGAAAATGAGAAAATGAAGAATGAGTGAAACCCTAGCAGAGCAAAAAGAGGCGAAACGGAAAAATGTGTCTTTTTCAAAGTGAAGCAAAGTAAATGTGTGTGTGTTTGGAGTGGGGAATCCGAATTTAACCCCTCTAACACACATAAACCGAATTGGGCCTAAACAATGGACCCATAGCTAAATTATAATAAAAACAACTCCTAAATTAAAAATACAATCTCCACTTCAACATCTTCACTTCAACACATATCCTCGACTTCCATAATGCCCAAAATGTCATTGGTGCCAAATGTGATCTGAAAATGTTAATAGATTTAATGAGGCCAAATAATCCCAAATTAACTCATTTTAGGAATATTAGTCCAATAAAGTCTAAAACACTAAACCATGTGAAACAAAGTCAATTAGGCACCATGAATCATCAATCATGCTAAATTAAGGTTATGAATAGTGTGTAATATAGTGCTCATCAGTGAGTTAGAGGAACAAATCTACATGAAACAACCTGAAGGATTTGAAGTTCAAGGGATGAAAGATCATGTTTGTTTGCTGAAGAAATCTTTATATGGCATAAAACAATCTTCCAGACAATGGTATCAATGATTTGACACCTTCATATTTGAAAATGAATATTCCAGAAGTGAATATGATAGTTGCATCTACTACAAGAAGCTTGCAAATAAGTCATTCATATATTTGCTTTTATATGTTGATAACATGTTGATCGCATGTAAGTACATGTCAGAAAATAGAAACTTGAAAGCTCAATTGAGCTCAGAGTTTGAAATGAAGGACTTAGGAGCTGGAAAGAAAATTTTGGGAACGGAGATTCAGAGGGATAGAAAAGAGGGGACATTTTTCTGTCACAAAAAAAGTACATTGACAAAGTGTTGGAATGCTTTAGCATGCAAAATGCTAAACCAGACACTACTCAATGGGGGACTCATTTCAAACTTTCAATGGTCTTGTGTCCACAAACTGAGAATGAAAAAGAGGAGATGTCAAATGTACTTTATGCTAGTGCGGTTGACAATCTCATGTATGCCATGGTGTGCACTAGATTAGATATTGCATATGCAGTAAGTGTGATAAGCAGATATATGGCAAATCCTAATAAAGTTCACTAGAAGGTTGTGAAGTGGATTATGTGCTGCTTGAAAGGTACCACAAATATAGGGCTTTTGTATGGTAAAGTCAAAGATGTTGGAAACACGATCACTGGATATGTTGACTTGAATTATGTTGGAGATTTAGATAAACGAAGATCGTTCACCTGATATATCTTTATATTGTGTGGTTGTACTATTATTTGGAAAGCAACACTACAATCAATTGTTGCTTTGTCTACAACTGAAGCAGGGTACATCACAGTAACAGAAGCTGTAAAGGAAGCCATTCGGGAGAAAGGTCTAATTGAAGAGTTGGGTATACAACTCGAAAAAATAACCATTTACTGTGATAGTCAAAGTGCTATACATCTAACAAAAAGTTCAATGTGTCATGAAAGAACTAAGCATATTGTTGTTCGGATGCACTTTATCAGATACATAGGGGAGAAAAGAGTTGTTATAGTGGAGAAAATACTCACTGCAGATAATCTGGCGGACATAATGACGAAACGAGTTCCAACTACCAAGTTCAGACATTGTCTCTGATTAATGTTCAGAATCTCTAGCGAACATGAAAAAGAATAGCGGAAGAATAACTATGGTAGCATTTTCATTATTTTTTTCTTTTAGCCTATATTCAATATTTTCCTACTAGTCGAGACTCTTGTCAGTTTCTTCAACAAGTATGCTAATCTTCAGGTAAACCTCTGTCTTTATACTTTATATTAGTAATCACTTCAACATGGTAGAAATTGCATCTTCTAAGTGACAATGAAGATTCAAATATCAGGCTAATTTTCACTTTTTTCATTCAGTTTAATACTTAATATCTTCTAAGCTTCCAATTTTCACAATGTTTTCGAAATTAAAATCTGTACTCATAGGCAAATTTCGTTGAGGATTGGTGAATTTAGTTAACTGAGGTTGGTTCTTGGAAAATTAACTCTTCAATGGTTTATGCTCATGTTCTTTATAGATTGTTGTTTATGGTAAAAGCATCAACCAAGTTGATAAGGTGAACTTGCTCTGGTGTTTGGGCATGAATTAAAAGGAGTGACAGAGCTTTTATGATAGGGACTACATCTATGCTTATGGGAATGGTAGTGGTATGTTTACAACCTCCTTGATTAAAAAATGTCATTCCTTTTGGGCATATTGTTGAGCAATACTAAATTGTTTTGAATGAACTATTAAAGTATAATTGCTTAGTCTTGGGAAGGCTTTGCCATAAATGGCAAGGATTAGTGGTGGCTGTTGAAATAAAATAGTTTTAATTCAAGTTGTAATTGATTAGTAGTGTTTTTGTTGTTGATAGTTAAAACTTTCTATTTTGGGAAATCTATTTGAAATTCAGTTATGGCAGGTTTGCTATAAAAGGCAAGTTTCTGTTTTGCCTTGAATAAGATTGATGAATATTCATTGCTAATTTTCTTCTTCTCCCTATCCCAAAATCTCTTCATTTTCTCCTAATCCTTCTCTTCATCTTTCTGGTGTTGGTGTTGTGTGGCAAGCCAAAACGCCCCAACAAATTGGTATTCAGAGCAAAGGCAATTCAAGGTCCTATGGGAATCGAATTGCAGAAGCTGATCCTGTTGAAAGGGAGTTGAGATAGCTGTGTGTGAATCAACTGGTTGGAGGAGAAGCTTGACAGAAGCAGAATAGTGAAAGAATTGAAGGATGAGTGGAAACAACAATAATCTTCAAGCAATGGGGCTTCCTATTCTTACTAATAAGAATTGGGATAGATGGCAAACTTAGATGAAGGTTTTGTTTCGATATCAAGAAGTCATTGAGGTTGTACAAGATGGAGTCTTGTCACTAGATCAATCAGAAGCACAAAAGAAAGACAACAAGGCACTATTTCTGATCCATCAATGTGTGGATGATGTTCACTTTGAAAAGATACAAAATGCCATGACAGCCAAAGAAGCATGGGACATATTGGTGACAAGTCATGCTGGAGGGGACAAGATCAAGAAAGTTAAACTTCAATCACTAAGGAAGCAATATGAGCTATTGCACATGGAGGAGGGTGACAAGGTTGGTGAATACTTCACCAAGATTCTTGCAATAACCAACCAAATGAAGGGGTATGGTGAAGCAATCACAGATACAATGGTTATTGAGAAAATCATGAGATCTTTGCTTCCAAGATTTGATTTCATAGTTGTTGCTATTGAAGAATCCAAAGATGTCACACTCATGAAGATAGAAGAATTGCAAAGCTCATTGGAGGCACACAAATTAAGGCTGATTTAAAGGAATCCAATGAAGAAAGCAGAACAAGCCTTAAAAGCAACTCACAAGGATGATGACAGAAGAAAGGATAAGAAGTGGAGAGGGAAACAAAGCCTCAACCGAAGAAAAACAAATCAAGATTGGTCTGAATCTTCTGATTAAAGAGGAAGGTCAAAATTGAACTATAATCAGAAGAAGTTTGATAAGAGCAAAGTAGAATGCTCCAATTGTCATAAACTAGGCCACTACTCCTATGAATGTGGCAATGAGAAGATCAAGCAATCTAGGCATAAGGAGGAGGCACTCACAACTCAAGAAGACTCAGATTCAGAACCTTTGAATCTAATGGTTACTGATGCTGCAACAAAATCACACTCTGAACTCTGGTACTTGGATTCAGGGTGTTCAAATCACATGACAAATCATAAAGAGTGGTTGAAAGACTTTGATTCAACAAAGAGAAGCATAGTCAAATTTGCAGATGATAGTTCTCTATCAGCAGAAGGAGCAGGCAGTGTTGTGATCATGAGGGAGAATGGATCAAAAGCAATAGTATCAAATGTCCTCTATGTGCCAAAGATGAAGTACAATCTACTGAGTATAGGTCAATTGATTGAGAAAGGATTCTCTGTTCTCATGAAGAATAGCCAACTTGAACTGTTTGATTCTGATGGGAAGCTAATCTTAAGAACCAAAGCTTCCAAGAATATAACATTTCAAGTAAGCTTCAATGCAGCAGAAATTCAATGCATGAGCTCAGTTGAAACCAGAGATGAGAGTTGGATTTGGCACTCAAGATTGGGGCACCTAAACTTCAAAAGCCTGCCATCGAATCCTTTGCTTATCATTATATGTTAAATGTTGGTTATGCAAATCATGTTGAATGACAATAAAGAACTATTTATTTACTTATTTATGTATTATATATATATATATATATATATTTAGTCATAAGATTTAGTTCCATATGGACTGAAAATACTCTTAATGTTATGTTAAAATGAATATCTATGATAAGTTACTATTCTGAAAATTAAAATTAAAAATTTATTATTTTCTCTCTCCTCTCACTCCCAATTTCAAAAGCCTTCAAACTTATCTCAAGAATCATTTTTCATAAACATTAAACAACCTCTTATTTTTTACACCGTCTACATCCTTTATACTATCACTTATATTCTTTATGTTCATCTGTTACAAGACCTCATGACAATCTTTTACAAAGAGAGAGTGATGAAAAGTGGCATTTAGATAATCTTCAAAGACTATCTAGTTGTAGTAACTTTTTTATAATCTTCAAAGACTATCTAGTTGTAGTAACTTTTTTATTCCTTGAATGGATTTTGTAAATGGTACTCTAGTTTGAATAAGATGTCAACACAACACTAAGTAGAGATAGATTTGAAGTAGCCAGTGGTAGGTAAAGGGCTTCATATAATCTTAAAGGGCTTCTGCTCCCACTCTAGTAGATGTGTATAGAAGCTGGCATTGAGATGGACTTTGTGGATATTATTTGGCATTTACTACCATATGCAAGCACAATAGTTGCAACTTGAAGATGGAAGATTGAGATTGAAAAATTGCTGCACTTTACAGTAGCTTGACAAGATAAGTGCTTGAGATTAGGAGTGAGAGAAGAGAGAAAATAATGTAATTTTATTTTTAATTTTCAAAATAACAGCTTACCAAAGTATATTGTCACCAGTTTTTTATGTAACATAACATTAAGAGTATTTATAGTCTAACTTTTATGATACACAACACTAACATCTTCTTAACTAAAAAGTAATGTTAGCCATGTGCATGAAGGTGAGTCTTAGAATCTAAAGGTTACATGTTTAAATCCGAAAATAGCCTTGGTGAGGGTAAGACTTTGTAAGTTATCCTTCTTAGACCTCACCATGTTTGGAGGTTTAAGACCCTTAGACCAGACCGTCTTTCAATAAATATGAGCTTTGGAAAAATAGTAAGTTTGTTACTTTGTAACGTAGATGTAACTAATTTAAATCCTTGAAATAACCTTTTGGTTTGTAGGAGTAAAATTGCACATTATTTGCCCTCTCCATATTAGCCCAAACAGCCCAACATCACAGCAAAATGACCAAACCAAGTTGAACGAGAAAACTGCATCAGACACGCACCAACACGCACAACCTGACCGGGGAACACACACAAACCTGACCGAGAAAAATGCATTAGCCACACACCAGAGACGCACCAACCTAACAGAGACTCCTGCATCAGTCATGCACCAGAGACGCACCAACCTGATTCTGACTTAGAACTCTGCCTCAAACATGCACCAAGGCACAACAGACGTGCATCCAGACGCACCAAACAACGTGCACCAAGGCGCATCAGTCAACCAAGTCGGCGCACCAGATTGCCAACTTGGCACATACACCCCTATTACTTGAGCTACAAGTTACCTTACATTTTTCACCCTCTTTCCATATTTAGAAAGTTAGTTAATTCTTTTTTGAGTTAGATAGTCTCCCTAGGCTACCTATATGGCTTTTCATTTCACTCAAGTTCATCTTTAGCTTATCTTCAATAAAAGTATAGAAGGTATTATTCACTCTTGGATCTTCTTTCATTCTCTTCTTCCCCACTTGACAAGGGGAGTCGAATTCTTCTCCTTTCTCCCTTTTCTGTTACACCATATGAGAGGCTTATGCACTACAATGTCTCACCCTTTTTATTGCTTATAACTTTATATACAAAATTACATGTTACATCAAATATGTAATTTAGGTTGGAGTGGCTTTAGTTATGGTCGAAAGTGCTGCTACACCCATTTATATCTACTATTGCTGAGGATCCCTTATTGATTCATAGATAGGACCCTGAATTTTTCAACCACATTCCTGAGACACTCCACCAGCGATTTAAACATAGGAGTGCACCTGCTAAGAAAGTTTTAAACCACAATCAGCTTGATGATATACATGAAAATGGCCCTATTTGATGAATCACTTTATATTGTAGTACTACGGTCGTTTATTTATCCATAATATGCCCCAATCTTTTAGCATATTTTTGTTTCATTTTTTGGCCATTCTGTACCAAAAGTAGATAAAAAAGGATAACTGCAACCAGTAACTGCCCTCATTATTGGTGTATGAATATTTAAGATACGAAATATAAAGTTTCTTAAAAGTAAGCTTCAATTTGCTCACCATGATGATAGCTACCAAATATAAGTGCATAGCTTCTCATAAAATTTTATAGAACATTCGTACAAATATACAAATACTTCATATTTGCGTCTTTAAAACCCTACCACCATTGGATACAACAAAGGCAGCAGCCATGCAAAGCAACCACATGCTAAGTGAAACAGTACAAAGCTAAACAACACTTGGAAATTGAAAATACTTCTACAAAATATTCATCAAATATTCTTATAAAAGGTCAACCTCTGGATTTTAAATCCATCAAGATTAGATTAGGCTGATAGATATTCTTATAAATACTTTCCTTATTTGTAATTTGTTTGAGTATCTTCTCTATTAATCTTGTATCTCTTAACATGGTGTTAGAGTCAAAATTCAGCTTCTATCTAGTTATTATAGGCCAAAAGATATCTTTAGTCATAGGTTAAATGTAACATTTTGTATGGTCCAACAAACTTCTATAAATGAGGCGTGTGGGAAGTAACTATCACATCATCTACCACATTATCTCTAGAATAGTTTAAATACATACATCGAAAAGGGTTGTCTTTGACTTATGACTAAATACATGTTTTGGCAGTAAAGAGAGGTTGAGTTTTAGCTTATAGAGGAGATACAAAATTAATAAATGAGATAAATAAATTAATATATATTTTTTCAGCATCTGGAATTTAAATCCATCAATACTAAATTATTCATCACTGGTATTTTTGGTCATTTAGTTAAGAGTGAATACTTAATTCTTAAAAAATTTCAGCTGTACTAATTTGATCCATATAACAATAAAGAATTAAATTAGTATTTAAAGATGGTAAATGTGAGTCAAAGTAGTTTATAATAGATGTTATAAAAATACTAAAAAGAATAATTTGACTCACATTTGATACTTTTATCATCGAAGGATTTTCAAATTTTTTGCAATCAAATTGATACACAACAATTTAAGGAGACCAAAATAGATATTTAATCTTTAGTTAATTATTTATATAAAAGTGAGTTCAGCATAACCATAAGAATGTCATTTCAAATGTCAGAAACAATGTCTTCATTCATGATGATAAAATTGCATATATTTTTCATCATAGATTTCATTAATTGACAGTCTCATAACATCATCTTTTTTTAAGTTAATTGTTTGTCTCACTTTGATATCTTAGTTATTGTTTGGTTAAAAGACATGTTTAGTCAAGACTAAGTAAATTAAAACACATAAATCAATGACAGTTCTACAACCATAAGTATAAGTGAGTTTGATAGCATTTAAATCTGCATGGTACAATGAATTCATAATTAACTCCAACAAAAGGAATGAGCTTTTTTAGGAGAAATTATATAAAAACCACATTAAATTTCAGCTAAAGATGAAAGCTGTGTCACCTTTCACTGTGAGATTATATAATCGTTTTTTTCCCAATGGTAATTGCTAATAGTCCAGTAGGTTCTTCCTTTTCTTTTCTTCTATGGTAAATTTACTTATAAAAAATATTGGACAATACCATTCACCGTTCCCCATCTGCAGCTAGTAAAAGAGCATGATCAATAACTTTTAAGGGAGATCCACTTAGTCAAAGAGTAAGTGGAAAAAAACTACTCTACACCTTAACTATTTATTTTAGGGAAATATAATGGTTAAGATCCATTCACTAATTCAGATTATTGAATTTCTCAAAATGAATGATTAAGATGTAGAGTAGCTTACTTTTCCCTAACTTTTTACATTGCATTGGTAGTTTACTAGTTTTACTGTTTCAGCCACCATACATAATGCTACTCGAAGGTGTGTTTATGCTTTACCGCACTTCAATAGCCACCTATACATTGGCTTTCTACATTGTGGCTTTTTACTAGGTTAGAGTTAGTGATCAGGCTTATTTAACAAACAAAAAAAGCATGTAGCCTTGTTTGTATGAATTGAATGTTGGTATTTTAGGTTAATATTGAATTAGACTACTACTTAATTTAAACTCATTTGTCTTTTGAATTTCCATGATTAAAACATATATAAAATAGATTAGTTACTTAGAGTTAAATATAGTTAAGTTTCTTGTATTTTTTATATGATAAGTCTATTAATATTGTTATAATCAATTCATTCAATTCTAATCATTTAATGAATGAAGTTAACATTTTTTCTTCAATCTTGATTTCTACTATGGTATTAGAGCAATTTAATTATATTTTTCATGATATGTTGATTATCCATCAAGCTTTCAATATTCATACCAGATTTCGAGATTTTGGTTCTCAGAAAGATGTTAACATTTTGTGGGACAACACCTTGCACTCATTATGCACAAAGGGGAGTTTGTAAGTTCCGTCTTAATTGCAAATTTGATCATCATTTAGTATCACTAAGTTATAGTCAATAATTACTTCTACTTCTCTCAATTCTTAATATTTTTTAGGCAAAGAATGTTCATATTTCATCACATTTTTCTCTTGTTAATCTTGATAGAGAAAAATTTCTCATATTTCATTATATTATTCTCTTTTTATTCTTGAGAATAATTGATCATATTTCATCATATTCTTCTATTGTTATTCTTGAATAAAAAATTGTTCATATTTCAATATATTTTTAGCCAAGAAATCAGATGCTATTCTTGAGTATTGTTATTCTTGAGAAAAATATTGTTGAAATTTCATGGTATTCTAATTTTCTCTCATTCTTTAGCCAAGATGGTATCTTGAGGATTGTTATTCTTGAATAAATATTGTTTATATATATCCAAATTCTAGATTTCTCTCATTCTTTGGTCAAGAAACTATTATGATATTTTGAGCAATAATAACATTTGATCTTCTTTGTATTTTGCTAATTTTTGATGAACAACAACATTACTTTCGAACTTAATCATTTTCTTCTAAGAATTCTTCTATTAATTCTCTTAGCACAACCTCATTAATTTATTTCATATGTGCTATATTTTGAATAATTATTCTAAATCTTAAAACGAAGAGTCACAACCTTCACATTTTAAAATTATGCATAAACTCTTCTCTTTGTAACCTTTCTGCTAAAACAATATCCTCATCTTGACTAGTTACTATAAAATATTGCTTCTCATATATTGGAGATAGCTAATGCATGTCTGACATTTGAAGCACTTACTGCTTTTCTTGCTTTATCTTCCTCTGGAAATAGTTGTATTGTGTTCCACAGAATAGTTCACAGTGCAAGATCATTGGTTGCTTATTAGTTGCTTGGGAACTTTTTTACCACACTTGTGTGCTGCAAATGGAAGACATTTTCTACAAAAGCTGTAACCAAAAGAAGTAGTACTTGGCTCAAAGCATATCTCTAAACAAATTGCACAAGAAATCCTATTACATAGCTCCAAGCAGTTTTATATTTCTCTTTGTGCCTTGGTACCTATTGGAGATGCTTGGAAGTTTCACAGATTCAGTTCAACTGTATCTTCTTTTCCAAGACAATATGTGTTCTTGCCTTGAATTTCTTCATTCAATCTTCTTAGGAGTTGACAACATCCAACTCTCTAACTTGAGGGAGTGTTAAATATATTTTGATTTAATATTGTATTAAACTAGTATTTAGTTTAAAATCACCTCCCTTTGCATTTCCATGATTAAAACATGTAAAATAGATTAATTAGGTAGATTTAAGTCTCTTGTATTTTCTATATATTAGGTTGGTTAATTTTTTGCAATCAATTCATTCTGCTGGGATATTTAAAACATGTTATTATATGAAGTCTCACATTGGCTAGCATTAAATACAGCAAAATATCAATATTGTATATTGGACTTGAATATCTTATTATTATGTGTACCAAATAGAAACACTTAATGAACCCATGAGTTGTTAGAAATTCATAATTTCTAATTAAGGTGAGCATCATATATTTAATAAAATTATATTAACTATTTATTTTTGGATTATAAAACAATTGATCTAATTAATGACAACCTAAAAGACTTCTAAAGCTAATAACATATATGAGCTTAATGAGTGGATACTCAAAAGGTTGGCCTATAGAGAATAATGGAAACCCTATAAGTTGACAAATAAAGAACGGTTACGGTCCCTGTAACACCGCGAATTTTACGATTTTGAATTATAAGATTTTATTAATACACTTATTAATTATATTTTCGAAAATGAATTTCTGGGAATTTTCGGTAAAGAATTAGATGAAACTCTAGTTGAGTTTTAGTCTTGAAATTATATTTCCAATTTGGTGGTAAATTTTCATGATTTTTGGAGACAGTCGGTTTCGGACGACTGTCAGGGTCGAATCTCACCTTGTACGGCTCAAAGTGGTTTTTGAGTTTCGTAACTCGGAATCGAATTCTGATTACGCCGTTGGCTTCGTAATTTCATTTTGAGTCGATATAGACCCTGGATACACTCATACCTATTTTCTAAATATTTTCACTCGGAATGCCGAAATCTGAAATACTAATCAGATATGAGGATCGGGCGATTTATAATACCCGGTCGAGTATTGGCCGATAATACTCGGGCATTTTTATTGCACGTATCCGCGAAGTGATCATTTCGCATTGGGATGCGAAAGTTGACTTCCATAAAGTAAACCTCACATCACTCAATCTCATGAAATCATCATTAGCCACCCTAGGAGATTTTGTAATGATTTCCTATAGGGAAATCTGATTTCCCTTCCCTCATTAAACACCCCACACTTCACACTTCACTCTCACACACTCTCATTTGCAAAAAAATTCAAGAGAAGGTAAAAATCCTCTCTTCATTTTTCTCTCATTTTCTCATTTGCTTTTTCCATATTCAATCCTTGATCTCTCAACATCCAACCAATGGATGTTGATGAGATTTAAGTATGTTGTTCATGAGTATGTCAAGAACATATTCAACCGTTGAAATTTTCTAAAACGCTTTCTAACTCATTTTCTCCTCAAAACCGAAAATGGTGATGTTCTTGAACTTATGAAAATATTTTGTTGAAACCATGAACAACTTGTGTTCATGGAGTTGTTATAATGTTTTATTACATGTATTTCCTTGTTTTAGCCAAAGGGGATGATGATGAAATCAAA
>NC_032010.1:18460099-18463863 GCF_001865875.1 Lupinus angustifolius
AGGGCAAAAATTGGTATTCTGTCCAAGTCCCTGTCGCTTGGGCGAGCACAGTCTCGCTTGGGCGAGGGGAATTTTTGGTTATGGAACTCCCTCGCCTGGGCGACAAAGCCTCGCTTGGGCGAGGAAGGGTCCTGCTTAGGCGAAAAAGCCCAGGATTTCGATGAAATTCTAGAACTCTCTCGCCCGGGCGTGCAAAAGCTTCGCTTGGGTGGAAAAAAAAACCCAAGATTTTAATGAGTTTCTCGAACTCTCTCGCTTGGGCAAGAGAGGTCTCGCTTGAGCAAGAAGAGACCTCGCTTGGGCGATAATACCTTCGCATGGGCGATAATACCTTCGCATGGGCGAGGAAAGCTTCAGTTTATTTGAGATTTAAAGACGAATTGTCCCTTGAGAGACTAGTCCCCGCTTGGGCGAGGGACGGTGTGGGAAGATTGGAATAATGTGATGTTGTCAACAATGTGATGAATTCGGGTAGGGTGTGTTGTGATATAAAAGTTGTGGAATGAGATCATGGCTTAGATGTGAAGCATGACTCCACAAAGGTATGAAAGCATTGTTTGTGTTTATGCCTTGTTGGGCAAGTATCCGACTTGAGGTCGTGAACTAGGGGGGTACCCTAGTAAGGATACATGATATCACTGAACAACGATCGACCGACCATAAGAGGCTTGGTCATGTGACCGTCCAGGAGTATTCAGTGATGGGTTGTTGTGATTGAGATGTTACCTTGAGCACGTACGGTTGACGTACTATCGGGTCCCACGAGAAGCATTCCTTGTCGGGAGATGGCTTAAGGATGGGCCGATCGTGTGTTATATTAATACATTTGCATTTGATTATGATTAAGAATGCATTGCATTGTGACCATGAAGTAGTGGAGAGGAAATGACGGGACGACTTAGAGCACCGTGATTTAAGCAGGGACGACAATGATTGGATGGTGATTCGCCAACAGTGTCTTGAGGGAGAGTCTGGATGAGACGAGTCTCTTGTATTCCTGGGGAGGTACCCTGTTGGATCGGACAGTTCTCACAGGCCAAACTAGGCAATCTCTGACAACCCCGGGACTACATTCGAGATCGATGAGAGGGATGCCCAGAAAGCGTTTGTACGACCTAGGTCCGGGTAGGACTGTTCCTGAGGGAACCGATCGATCTATTTTTAATTCCTTGCGAGGATATGTTATTTCGGGTGGTACAAAACGGCTTGGTACGGGACCTGTACTCTCGATTATTTCCGATTAGGATGTTGGATGGATATTGGTGTAAGGTGGATGATCATGACATATCATGCATACATTATAATTGTGGAAGTGAATTCCCACATGTGAGCTATAAGCATTGTATATTCCTATGTTTACGTATGTGATATGGTTATGAGTAGAATATTAATTATATTATTTGATGTATTGGTAATGTTGGAATAAATGGTAAGTTATGAATTTCTTCGTGATGTTGATGATAAATGACGAATCATATGTTTAAATTTATTTTATGTCTGAGTGTGATATTTTGAGTAAGTCCACGCCGTCAATGAATTTATGTTCATTAGATGTCTTACTCTCTCTGTTGTATTGTTCTTGTTTTGTGTATGTTTGCTATGCAGATGGCCAACAACAGCACCCACATCCGCGGCTATCACATCACGAAGTCCCCGGCGGGACAATGGGTCAGTGATGGGAACCGATACACTTACACAGGCCCCAGCTGTTTGTCGTTGCACATGGAGTGCAACGGGTCATCGATGATGATCCCTCACCCCGACGCTTACATTGACGCTTCCTTCACATTACCGCCAAAGGGACTGATGTCTCCAGATTTAGGACTCCGACACCCGCCAGTCAGGAGTGATGACGCGGTTCCCTCCCACGGTCATAGGACGTGGGCAGATTGTTTGGATGCTCCGTCATCCAGCAGAGCCCATAGGAGCCGGGTTCTTGGAGGAGGTCCTTACAAGAAGACTCCAGGTCTGAGAATGTCATCCCCACCAAATTATGTCGTTGGGTTTGGCATAACGAAGTGGATGAAGAAGAGAAGGAGGACGAAGTCATTGAGCTCGTAAATGTGGAGAGTTCGGTGGAGGTGATCAACCTCGTGTCGGACTCAGAAGAGGAGGAGGACCCGAGTGAGGGGTCCAGCATTCCTGGAATCTTCTGAGTCAGCTTGGGGGCCAGTCGATGTCCTCTTTTTGTTTTTGATGGGGGCTGTGTATCTGGTGATTTTGTATATGTAGTGTCGATGTAGTTTCCGCCTTTATTGAGCTAGTCTGTATGAACTAATTATGACTTATCTGATTATATGCATTATGTATTCAGGAAATTGTGAATCAGGTTAAGTTATCATTCGATAACGATAAGTTGATTTTCCGCATTGAGTTACTTAAAGTGATGTCCCGGAAAAGGAAGGTTTTAAAAAGGAGGCAATTTTATACATTACCATTTCAAAAAAAAAAATTACCCATTTTTCCGCAATGTTTTTAAGAAGTATTTTTTGGGGCGTTACATTTCACGCTCCTAATATTATCGTTTACTTTAAAGATCAACTTGCACAACAATTTCACTCATCAGCCAATATTCATTAATATACCTTAATTTAACCTCTTTTTTATGATACAACTCTCTATAAAAATACTAAGTGTTAAGACTAAAACATATAAATAGAGATTAACACAAAAAAAATAATATTTTATGTGGAATATTTTATAATTTAAATATCACATTAAACATGCTTTGTTATTCAATATAGGATAGACAAGCTAAAATAGTGGATGCTAATTGCAGCCCTCTATAGCACAAATGTATATATTACAGTTATTAAATTATTAGTTTGTATATTCTAACAATTTTTTTAAATGGTATATTCTAACTTGAAAGGCTCTTGGTGAGCAACCGAATCCAACAAGCACCTTTGAGCAACTAAGAACAGCAAATAACATCTTCATTTTTATTTAAATCTTACATATTATTTTGTGTATCTTTGCTATGTAGATGGCCAACAACAGCACTCACATCTGAGGCTATCACTTCACGATGTCCCCGATGGAACAATGGGATAGTGATGGACATAGATACACATACACAGGCCCCTGCGGTCTGTCGTTGCACATGGTATGCAACGGGTCATCGATGATGATCCCTCATCCTGACGCCTATATTGATGCTTCCTTCACCTTGCCACCAAGGAGGCTGAGGACTCTAGAGGATGGGCTTCGAGACCCGCCAGTCAGGGGTGATGGTGCTGCTTCCTCCCACGGTCGTAGGACGTGGTCGGATTGTGTGGATGCTCCATCATCCAGTAGAGCCCAAAGAAGCCAGGTTCTTGGAGGATGTCCCTACAAGAAGACTCCGGTTTTGAGAATGTCATCCCCTCCGAATTATGCCGCGGGGTTATGGCATAACGAAGTGGAGGAAGAGGAGGACGAGATCGTCGAGCTCGTAAATATAGAGAGTTCGGTGGAGGTGATCGACCTCGTGTCCGACTCGGAAGAGGAGGAGGACCCGAGTGTGGGGTCGAGCATTCCTGGAATCTTCTGAGTCAGCTTGTGGGCTCTTCGATGTCCCCTTTTTGTTTTGATGGGGGCTGTGTTTCCTTTTTTGATTTTGTATATGTTAGTGGCGATGTAGTTTCCTCCTTTGTTGATTTAGTTTGTATGAACTAATTATGACTTAACTGATTATATGCATTGTGTTATTCAGGAAATTGTGAATCAGGTTAAGTTATCATTCGATAACGATAAGTTGATTTTCCGCATTCGAGTTACTTAAA
>NC_032010.1:18463963-18466503 GCF_001865875.1 Lupinus angustifolius
TATGCCGCCAAGTTCGAGGAATTGGCGAGGTATGCCCCACATTACAATAAGATTGGGAACAAAAGGTCGAAGTGCACTAAGTTCGAGGATGGACTTAAGCCCGACCTGAAGGTGATGTTTGTTCACCAACAGATACCAGACTTCACAACTCTGGTAAACAAGTGCAGGCTCTACGAGGAGAGCATCAGAGCGAGGAATGCGACAATGAAAAGTGTTGTATCAGCTCCAACATGGGTCAGTCCACAGAGAAGTGGTGGACAAGGGTTTGGAAGGGGAAGGCTCTTCAACCGCAATCAAAGGTATGTTGCGTCTTCTTCAGGAAGTCATCAGATGAGCTTTCAGCCTTATAACAACAGAGGCTTCAGACCAGGAAACAACAACAACAACAACAACAACAATAACCACAACAACAGCCACAACAATAACAACATCAGGATGAGTTCGTCTGTCGGGAACTACAATCAGACTGTGACACCAGTGTGTCCCAAGTGCAAGGGAAAGCACTCTGGTAACACATGTGTGACTTGTTTTCATTGCAATGAGGTAGGGCACTACAAGTCTTCATGCCCAAAGCTAAAAAGGGAAGCAGTTAACTCAGTGCAGACGGCACGACCCAAGACTCAGGGCAGAGTGTTCACGATGAGCGGAGCAGAGGTCGGGGCTAACGAAGATATCATTCAAGGTACTTGCAACGTTAACGAGATTCTTTTATATGTACTGTTTGATTCGGATGCGACCCATTCCTTTATTGCTATTGATGTTGTCAACCGTTTAGCTTTACTTGTTGTGTCTTTACCTTATGATTTGCTTGTATCCACCCCCACCAGTGAACCAGTTATCGTGTCAACCGTGTGTTCCCAATGTCCGATAACTTTAGAAAGTCGAGTATTTTTGGTGGACTTGATATGTCTACCCTTATCCCAGTTAGATATCATTTTAGGGATGGACTGGTTATCTAAAAATCATGTTCTTTTGAACTGTTTTAGTAAAACCGTAGTGTTTAGCGGACCTATAGAAGGCCAGTAAACCCAACTTTGAGGATAAAAATACATCTGCCAATGAGATGGAGAAGTGGTTGAAGAACGAAGCTCAGGTGTTTATGATGTTGGCTTCGTTGGAAAAGGAAGGACGAGCAGAGATTCAGAGCCTACCTGTAGTCAGAGACTTCTCCGAGGTATTTCCGGAAGACATTCCTAAACTACCTCCAGTAAGGGAGATAGAGTTTGCTATCGATCTAGTTCTTGGAACTGGACCGATCTCTATCGCTCCTTATAGAATGGCACCGTTGGAGCTAACGGGGTTGAAGAAGCAGTTGGAAGATCTGTTGCAAAAGCAATTTGTCAGACCTAGCGTTTCGCCGTGGGGTGCACCAGTATTGTTTGTCAAGAAAAAGGATGCTAGCATGAGGTTGTGCACCGATTACCGGCAGCTGAATAAGGTCACCATCAAGAACAAGTACCCATTTCCGAGGATTGATGATTTGATGGATCAACTGAGATGAGCTACAGTGTTTTCTAAGATCGATCTGAGATCTCGATATCACTAAATACGCGTAAAGTCGGAGGATATTCCGAAAACTGCTTTTCGGACGCGTTATAGTCATTATGAATATATCGTGATGCCATTTGGTGTAACCAATGCTCCTGCAGTATTCATGGATTACATGAACATAATTTTTCATCCTTATCTCGACACATTTGTAATTTACTCAAAGACTGCAGAAGAACATGCGGAGCATCTGCGAGTGGTGCTGCTCGAGCATCTCGACAACAAGCTTCATGCCAAACTTTCGAAATGTGAGTTTTGGCTAGAGTCTGTAAATTTTCTCTTTCATGTGATCTCGAAGGGAGGAATTGCAGTGGATCCTGCAAAAGTGGAGACTGTAATGGACTGGAATTCTCCTAAGTCAATAACAAAGATCAGGAGTTTCCTTGGTTTAGCGGGCTATTATTGGAAGTTCATTGAAGGATTCTCCAAAGGAAAGATAAAGCGTTTGTCTAGACGACCAAGTGTGAAGATAATTTTCAGGAATTAAAGAAGAGGTTGACCACAACACCTGTTTTGATTCTGTCGAATCCTAGCGTGAACTACAATGTGTATTGTGACGCGTCGAAGCAAGGATTAGGTTGTGTGTTGATGCAACAAGCGAAGGTTGTGGCTTACGCGTCAAGACAGTTAAAAACTCATGAACATAATTACCCTACGCACGATCTGGAACTAGCCGCGATCGTATTTGCTCTCAAGATTTGGAGACACCATATGTACGGTGTAAGGTTTGAAGTTTTTAGCGATCATAAGAGCTTAAGGTACTTATTTGATCAGAAGGAACTGAATATGAGGCAAAGGAGGTGGATAGAATTCCTCAAGGATTATGATTTCGATCTTCAGTACCACCCTGGAAAAGCAAATGTGGTAGCTGACGCATTAAGCAGGAAGTCTTTGAATATATCGACGATGATGGTTAGCGAGATGAAGCTGATAGAAGAATTCAGAGATTTGAATCTAGCGGTTCAAGTTGGACCTAAGAGTTTGATTTGTGG
>NC_032010.1:18466603-18470603 GCF_001865875.1 Lupinus angustifolius
CAGAACTGCAAGAGAAGAAAAGCGTGTTGGTCGAAGGAAAAGCCCCAGAATTTCAGATTGGGACTGATGGGGTACTCAAGTGCAAAAACAGAATTTGCGTGCCAAGAGACCCTGATTTGAAGATGGCAATCTTGGACGAAGCACACCGGAGCAAGTTGAGTATTCACCCGGGAACTACCAAGAGGTATCAAGATTTGAAGAAAATGTTCTGGTCGTCAGGGATGAAGAAAGAGGTAGCCGAGTATGTTTCTCGTTGCTTGACATGCCAGAAAGTGAAGATAAAACACAAGCGACCTAGTGGAGAATTACAACCATTGGATATTCCAGTTTGGAAATGGGACAGCATTTCGATGGATTTCGTGAGTGGATTTCCGAAGACTCAGAAGGGTTACGACGCTGTTTGGGTAATTGTGGACCGTTTGACCAAGACAGCTCACTTTCTGCCTATCAACATGAAGTACTCTTTGGAGAAATTGGCGGAGTTTTACATTAAAGAGATTGTTTGATTGCATGGTATTCCCACTAATATCATCTCGGATAGAGATCCGCGCTTCACTTCCAAGTTCTAGAATGGTTTGCAATCAGCTTTGGGGACTAAGTTAAGCATGAGTTCAGCTTATCACCCACAGACCGATGGTCAATCAGAAAGGACGATCCAAGCATTGGAGGAAATTGAAACTACACAAAAGGTTGAGACATCTAGCACATCAAAAAGTACCCTACACAGATCTAAGTCGCAAGGGCTTGTGTAGGTGTACCGATCTTCCTCAATCCTCCATGCCCCCTCCTGGGACATCAAGAAGCGATAACTCTGAATCCTCGCAGAACGATCCATCTAAACAAAACGCAATGCGAAGACAAACAGAAAGAAGAGGGAGTAAGACATCTAATGAATAATACTCATTAACGGCGTGGAATTACATGGAATATCACATCCAGATAGACACATATAATAAACACAGTATATACATCACATATAAAAATGCACAATGATGAATGATGTTATAATCTTAGATTATGAGGATCAAAGTCCACAATCTCAATGTATGAATGTTATGTTTGTTTCATCCATCTTTTCACCAATATCCTCCCAATATGCTATTCGGAAATAACCAAGAGTACAGGTCCCATAACAAGCCGATTTGAACGCACCAAAATTATTCCTCGCAAGGATATATGATCGATCTGTTCCAAAGCACTGTCCATTTCAGGATGGTGTCGCATCAAACACTTTCTGGGCATCCCTCTCATTGATCCTGATTGCAAAGAGGGGTTGTTAGAGATCATCTAGTTTGCGCTTGTGAGAACTGTCCGATCCAACATAATACTTCATCCAAGAATACAAGGGACTCGTCTCATCTAGACTCACCCTCAAGACTTTACTGACGAACCACCGCCATCGTCGTCCCTCTAAACATTTCGGGGCTCGTTCATCGCCCGTAAATTTCCTGTCCACTACTTCATTATCCATAATGAGTATACACACTAACCGAGGTTAGCCGATTAAATATTTTAATCATTATTTTATATGATCGGCCCAACCTAAGACATCTCCTAGAGGAATGCTTCTTATGGGACCCGATCTTACGTCAACACGTAAATAGAGGAATAACATTCCTACCACTACGAACCATCACTGAATCACCCTGGACGGCCAATTGGCCAACCCTCTTACGGTCAGACGACCTTGCTGCATGGTATGATGTAATCCTTTTTTGGGCATCGCCCTAATCACGACATCACAGTCGGAAACCTTGCCCTAAATAGGCGCAAGAACAAAGGTACTTGTATAAGTTTGTCGATTTTGGGCATCGGGTTCAATCATATGAGTTATGGTCTTTCCCAAGGGTAAATACACTTCACACCCAAGCAAGGGCTATTTCCTAAGCAATCAAACAATCGCAATCAGTCAAAAATATTGTTTGTCTTTCGCCCAAGCGAGAGATTGTCGCTCAAGCGACCAATTCATCAAAACATACTCAATTTCCTGCATGGTTCTCGCTCGAGCGAGGGGACTATCGCTCAAGATAAAAATCCACCCAAAACTGGCCAAAATACCTGTCTGGACTTGCCCATACGAGGTACGGTCACCCGGGCGCCAGAAATGCCCAAAACAGGCTGACCCTCGCCCATGCGAGAAACGCTCGCCCAGACGAGGGATTGGGCGCCCAAGCGCTATTTCGAACCATTCTTCTCTGCTTCTCCCTCACCCAGGCGAGATTGGCTCGCCCGAGCGAGGTGGTCTAGTTACTAGGACCATTTTCCTTGCCCTTTTGGGCTACCGGATCGAAACTCTCCGTTGTTTTCGATCCCAATGCATTTTAGTTTCTCGAGTGGCGTTTCTTCATGGATAACCACCATAACACTTGATTTTTTAAGTTATCCTAATCATACAACTTAAGAAAGTATCCATACAAAATCCAGGCACGCAAATGATTGATTAAGTACGGGTTTTCTTAATACACAAATATAACTCCAAACTTTTGAGATAGATTAGGAGATTCGGGTGTCATATTCGAATACCACTAATGCATGATGTATTCTCCCTCACCTTAGATTGTCGCGCTTGATTTTCTTTACAAGAGAGTGGGTTGGTTGACCGACTTCGAGAGCTTCGAGACTAAACATACAAAAACAATTTAGTGATTTGCAATTTAGATTTCTTCATAATAACTTTAAATATACAAAATCAATAATATGCATGAACATGTGAGATGAATGATGAGAAATATATCATGAAATGCCACTCAATCCTAAAGCATAGAATTCTCTCATTTCTAAACTCACAAATGCACTAACAACTAGATCTTTACACAGCAGTTGGGTTAATCGATTAAAGGTATGGTTAATCGATTAACACTAAATAAAATATGTATTTTCAAATAGAAAACATCAAATATGTTATGCACTTAGATAATACATGTTTGACACTTAGTTTTATGCCTAGAATGCATATATACATGTATTTATGTAATGCATGAACATATTATGAAATGAACATATCTCATGGATGAAATGATTTAACGATAAATGCATGTGAGACATGTATTAGGTGCCCTAAGCCTTCGACTCAACTTAAACTAGAATCTAGTCTAAGCCTAGTACCAAATAAAAGACTTAAGCATGTTGGATTGTTGGTTATCTTCAAGCACTTTTAGGCACACGTTGTCCTCATCAAAACCATGACGTTCAAGGAGAGCTTTCCAAAGTGTTCCTCTTGACATGCACACTTTCAATCTCCCCCTTTTTGATGATAATAAACACTACAAACATTACATCATTTGTAATAACAATTGTTTGATGAAATAGCTTGAAGATTGTGTTGGCATGATTGATATGATTCACAAAGATTTCAGAAGCTGTTATTACTATCAACCTGCACAATCAAAAAACAACAAAACAACCTTTCTCCCCCTTTTGACATTATCAAAAAGATAACCCAGGTCAAAAAAGCTAGGAAGAGATATTAGTTAATCATAAAACAATGTTAATGAATTAATTTGGGTTTTAACAAATTAACCTGTTTCATTTATGGGTAAATTGAACAAATGCGCTTTATTGGACAAAAAAATAGCTAATAAGAAGTGAGAATGGCATACAAGATTTAATCAAATATTAAGCAATGTTAGCAATATCAAATCTCATATGATCAAGAACCATTCACTAAAGCAGATAAGCTATTCGACATAATTAAACATTTAAGAAAGACATGTCCATTATGTGAACATTTAAAACATAGAATGATTAAACATATATTTAAGCCAATTGTTAGATGATACCACTTGTTAGCATTTCGTTAGGCAATTTTCATTTTAAAGCATATTTCAATCATTCAATTATAATGCATAATTAAGACATGTTCAAGATTCATGCAAAAAACACATTTTGTTTAACATCATTAACAAGGTTCAATATATTTACCTTGCTTACTTTTTGGAGATAGGTCAAGATTACCACTTGTTAGGTGATACTAGATGAAAAGTTTGATGATATGATGTTT
>NC_032010.1:18470703-18473535 GCF_001865875.1 Lupinus angustifolius
TAATACGGAAGCTCATTTAACAACCTTTCTCAATAGCTTTTCTTCTTAATAACCTTGATCTACTCACCAACCTTGTGCCTAGAACATCTTTTTTGATTTATCCCTTGATGATCAAATCTCCTTTGGCACACCTGCAAACACAATTTACTTGTCTCTTTCGGGTACCCAAGTTATTTTGGGTCCCTTCTTGTTAGTAACTAAGGGATCTTGCCCTTTCTTTACCCAAACATATTTGCCACTTGGCACACCATATTTTCTAATAAAGCATGTAGTGCATGTGTGACCATGTGTGCCACAATAGAAACAAGTAGGCATGTTATTATTTGACTTTTTATGCATATGAACTACTAGATTTCTATATGGTCTTTTCTTCGGTTCAGGTTTAAATCCAATTCCAGTTCGGTTACCAACGGTTCTTGTATTAGCAAGCAATGTGTTGAGGTTTTCTTGACTATATGTGAGCTTTGAGAGTTTTTGTTTTAAAGCAGAATTTTCATTATTTAGATTCTCACAATTATCACATACAGAGGGTTGACATAATTTAGAAGTAGAGCAATCACATGAGGCACATGCATAGATAAGATCAAGAGTTTCATTTTCAAGTTTAAGTTCATCTAATTCCTTTTGCATTTCAATTATTTTCTTTTCATGCAAGGAAATAACCTTTTTCCTATCTATATTTATTTTAATAATTTTCTTTAACTCCTCATGCATTTCGACATAAGCTGCATATAATTCATCATAAGGAGGAGAGTCACTAGAGCATGATGAAGTATAGGAATTTACCTCAATAGAATCATCTTCATCATTAGATGTGCACTCCTCATGCACTTGTGCTATAAGGCATACCTTTAAATTTTTCTCCTCATCGGATGAGCTTGAAGTCGAATCTTTCTCGGAATCGTCCAGAACAATGTATGCTCCTTTTGACTTGGACATTCGAGATTTGCTCTTCTTGTTCTCGACATTCTTGAGGTGGCTTGGGCATTGATTCTTCATATGACCTGATTTTCCACACCCATAGCAAGTGAAGCCTTCTTTGGAAATCTTGCTTTTCTTGGTCGAGTTTTTGGCTTCTTTCTTGAGATTCTTGATCCCTCCTTTCTTCTTGAGATACTTCTTGAATTTTTCAAATAGGAGAGTCAAGTCTTCATCGGAATCAGAATCTGAACTGGAATCTTCACTTCCTTCATCTTCTTGAAGTCTTGTAGCCTTGAGTGTGATTCAATTCTTGTCTGATTCTACATTTATTGTCAAGCCCCGTAACTCCATTTCATGTTCTTGGAGTTTACCAAACAAAGTGGCTAATGGCATGTTGTCTAAGTTCTTTGACTCCATTATTGCGGTTACCTTTGGTTGCCATTTCCTATCAAGACAACACAAAACTTTATTAGACAAATCAGCATTAGTAAAAAATTTATCAAGAGCGACCAAATGATTTACAACATGAGTAAAACGTTTTTGCATATTACATATAGATTCATTAGGAAGCATGCGAAATAACTCATACTCATGCATAAGCGCATTTAATCTAGCGCGCTTAACTTCACTCGTGCCTTCGTGGGTAACTTGTAAAGTATCCCACATTTCTTTTGCATTTTGGCACTGCGAGACCCTAAAGAATTCATCATATGATAGGGCCGATGTGATGATGTTTTTGGCGCGCAGGTTATGCTGGACCTTTTTGCGCTCATCATCGGTCCATAAACTTTTCGGTTTATCTTTAGGCTGATCGTCCACAAGATGTTGTGGAACGTAAGGGCCGTTGACTACGGATTCCCAAATATCCGAGTCTATGGCTTCAATAAAAATTTGCATGCGCACTTTCCAGTAGGCATACCCTTCACCACTGAATATTGGTGGTCGATTAATGGATGACCCATCACCACCAAATGGATTTGAAGAACCCATTCCTTTTCCCTTTAGGATCACGAATACGCGGTTGAGCTAGCACTTCGTACTAGCTCTGATACCACTTGTTAGGTATCAGTGGTTACAATACACCTAGAAGGGGGGGGGGTTGAATAGGTGTCGCGGTTAGAATTACCGCTTTTCGCAAATCAACACTTAATGCTGAATCAACCCTATTTAATCGATTAAGGAGAAAAGGATAATCGATTATAAGCACAGTCTTAATCGATTAACACAAAAAACAGTTTTAAACAGAAACTATTTTAATCGATTAATAGAAACAGTATAATCGATTAACACAGGAATATTAATCGATTAAACAGAACCAGTAAGCAATTACAGAAACGATTAAATGCGAAACAAATAACCGATAACAGAACGAATACAGAGCTTACAAATTTGTATATCAGAATAGCTTGCAATACAACAAAAGAACAGAATGTATTAGTTGAATCAAATATACAAATTAAATCGATTGAAAAACAGTAAAGAGAGAGAGAGAAACAAATCCTGCAAATCGAATTTTTATCCTGGTTCGTTTGCTGTCCACTGCAAACTACATCCAGGCCTCCCGGCTGACTTGGGAGATTTCCTTCACTATAATCGAATCAATGTAATTTACAAACACATTATCCAATTACAACACTTAGCAAATGACAAGAAATCAAAGAAACTATCCAATGGTTTGACTCCCTTCCTACCGATAAAGAAAACGTTTCTTTCGGCGTAGCCCCAGCCAAAGAATCTCTCGTTCTTTCCTTTTCTTACACTCTAAGCTATGAAGAAACACACAATCTCTACTGGTGATACGACACCAAGTTTATAAAGAATCAGTTCTGAAGCCCAGTTAATCGATTAAACCCTTGGTTAATCGATTAACGTTGTTCAAAAACGTAACTGATTCTGTTTTCCAAGTTTTTC
>NC_032010.1:18473635-18508973 GCF_001865875.1 Lupinus angustifolius
ACTCAAATACGTTATGCACATAACTCATGCATGTTTAACACTTAGTTTATGCCTAGAATGCACATATACATGTATTTATGTGATGCATGAACATATTATGAATGACATATCTCAAAGATGAAATGATTTAAAAGATTTATGCATATGAGACATGTATTAGGTGACCTAAGCCTTAGACTCAACTTAAACTAGTTTCTAGTCTAAGCCTAGTACCAATCAAAGACTTTAAGCATGTTGATTTGTTGGTGATTTTCAAGCTCTTATTAGCACAAGTTGTCTTCATCAAAACCATGACATATAAAGAGAGCTTTCCAAAGTGTTCCTCTTGACATGCACACTTTCAATCTTTGGGGGGAAAAGTCAATGGTTTTTCAAAAAGTAGTTTGTGTAAGAGATAGGTGAGTGATTTTAGGGATTTTGTGTAAGAGAATATGTATTTTTGCTTGTTCCACAGGCAAGCCTCTTACATGAAAGTGATGCGACATTTTCGACAAAACATTCGCGAATAAACCATGCTCGATTATTATCGGCTAATACTCAGTCGGATATTAAAAATCTCCCGACTTTGGTTTACGGTTAGAATTTTGAAACACCAAATTCGGAGTGAAAAATTTTAGAAATGCGTTCTGGACAAACTTGATATTTATCTTGACTCGAAATAATAGTTAGAAGCCAATGGCGCAATCAGAATTTGATTCCAAGTTACGGAACTCAAAAACACGTTATTGGGCTGAATTCGGGCGAATTTGGGCCTGACAGCAGCTCAAAAACTTTCCATCACAGAAAATTACGAAAATTTACCACAAAATAAGAAATCGCAAAAAAGACTAACACTCAACTAAGGTTTAGTCTAATTCCATACCAATGAATTTCTAAAATTAATTTTTGTTAAAATAAATAATTAATAAAACATACACAGAAAATTCACGGTGTTACACATTTAGTATATTGGTATGGTGATCATTGTGGTCGAGTTACATTTGAATATGATGAATGTCGCGGTGGTTCCATACATGATATATAAGATGGATCAGATTGTATTAAGGAAAAGTCTAAATATAAATAACATTCAGATGTGCGCCTAAAGAATATGTGATATAATTGTTTTAGGAAAAATATGAAGCTCAAGTGGGAGATTGTTAGAAATTCATAATTTCTAATTAAGGTGTGCATCATATATTTAATACAATTATATTAGCTATTTATTTTTGGGTTACAAAACAAGTGATCTAATTAATGACAACCTAAAAGACTTCTGAAGCTGATAACAGATATGTGCTTAATAAGTGGATACCCAAAAGGTTAGCCTATATGGGATAAGGGGAACTCTATAAGTTAACACATAAAGAACGGTCATGGTCCCCAATATATCAAATCACAAATAGTTTTCACCTCTCCCCACCAGAGAGAAAATGAAGGTCCCAAAAGAAATTCAGGATTTGGTTGAGGAAGATCATCATACCAAAAACTCTATCAAAAGGTATATCAAATGAGTAGATCGGAGAACATGAATTCAGTGATTCAGATATGACTTTGTATCCTTGTTTTATATTATGTGTAAGAATCATGATATTCAAGATCCTAAGATTTGTATTTCACCAATCATAAGGAAATATCTAACATGAGTATGCTAGAATTTGTAATATTTATTCACTAATAATATTTGGTAGTAGCTCAATGTTCTTGGGTATGTAGCACAATTAGCCTAACTCTGTTACCAAATTCTATTGTTTTCTTCTCTTCTATCTATTATATATTTTTTATTTAATTGTTTATGTCAAATGATGCGCAACAATCACTTTCGCTGCACCAACACATTCAATGAATGAAATTCACATTATTTTCTTACTATTTAATTTATAAATGTAGAATTATAGGTATTGATTTGAGAAACTCTAAGTAACATATAAAAGGTGTAACTTAATTATAAGATTTTTTTACATCGTTTTACCAATTTTCAGGTTGACTTATGTATTTATCATCAAACACATTATCTTATAAGTTTCCAACTAGTTATTCAACCTTCAACCAAATTTTCAATTTTCACCTGACATTTCAACAATTTTTGTAATAAGCAAGTATCAAATATTATTATTTTATATATTGAATTTTAAATCAAATGAACCACCACTAGTTTAAACAAAAATAATAACATATTTATCAGAAAGTAACAGGCGTCAAATTTTTATAATAAAAAGTAACTCACAACTCAATTGCCACAATTGTATATACCATGATATATAGATAGATAGATATTGATTATAGATTTTAAATTAAATTTCTATTACATATTTTGTAAAAATTAAACCACGTTTTAATATATTTTGTCTTAATTTCTCACACACATGCTATGCTAAGCTTTTATGAGCATCGTAATTAAATTTCTATTATATGTTACTTCGATTCTTGGCTGTGGTGTAATGTGTATATTGGAGTTACATGTAACTCACTATATATATGATAGAAATCGCTTTCTGGATATGAGAAATACACACAAAAGGAGAAGCTTTGAGTATCGGAAAGTGGTGAAGGAAATCCTCTTTGGTGTGCCATACACAACACTTGTGAAGTTGATTTTTCATGAACATATATTTCCCTTTCACTCAATTCATCCATCTTTTTTATCAACTATATACTTAGCAATATCTTAATTCTGCGACATATTAAACAGCATGTCCACTATATTGAACATATGACAACCATATTATAGAAATATCACATCCCCTTAACATATTTAATTGAATAAATTATATTGACATCTCCAAAGTTCTAGTTAAATTATATAAATTACTCCTTCATTTTTTGAACCTACACAAATCACCCTTAATTATATACATACATTAAACTGACTACCTATGTTGAAGATATCGATATATGTAATTTCTTAAACAAAAAATGGTTACAAGTGTAATTAAGTAATAACATATGATATATTGTGAAGACAAATTCAAATAATATAAGAGTCTATGTTTATTCATTATTTTGGTTAGTTACAATATAGTATAAGTGTTAAAATGGTAGGAGATATGGACTAATTTTCTTGATGAAACAAGAAAGAATGAGAAATGAATGAAAAATATAATCATTATTGAATTGAATGAAAAAAGTGAGCTAATATAGCTTATTTATACAAAAGAAAAGATGAAAAGAAAGCTTGTAAAACAAGCAACTAACACAAATCTAACTAGCTAATTCCTAACTTCATAACCAACAATCATCTTCCAAAAATAACCTCTAAAATATATTTCATATCCCCCTCAAACTGGTGAGTGGACATTTTTAACTCTTAGTTTGTAATCTTGATTTGAAGCAATAATAACGCTTAATCATCCATGACAAAAGCTATATCATCAAACATTTAAACATTCATGACAGAAGTTGTATCTTTGCTTAACCACCATGAACAGAAGGTAACCATCCAATGCTTAACCATCCATGACAGAAGTTATATTTGAGCTTAACCACCATGGACATAAGCGAACCAACCATTGATGATGAAAAAGATAAAAAATATATCAGAATCTTGATCCTAATATGTTGTTTCAATTACGTAAAATTACATGCTATAATGATGTTGTTGTAAGACTGAGATTGCAACTAAGAGGGAGGTGAATTAGTTGACTAGAAATTATAACCACTTTTTCAGCAAAATGAAGAGTTAAAGTGCAGCGAATAATATTGCAGAAAATAAACAAGAATAAATTAAATAGGTAAGGGAGAAGAGAGTACACAAGGATTTTATATTGGTCCACTTTCTTGTCCACCGAAGGCTACGTCCATTACTCTTGCAGCACAAGAGATTTTCCACTAAATATTATGAGTTGTAATTACAATATCTCACCCCGAGATCTCTATGTACCTTACACACTCACTAATACTTATCACCTTTGGAAAACACATTTCCAAGTAACTCTATTCTCTTTCTATTCACACCTCGTGAAAGAAAGTTATTACAATTAATGAAGAATTTGAATGATGGCTTTGGATTGCCTTTACAAGTATGAAATATAATAACACTTGCAATCCAATCAACTCTTTTGTATACTTAATAATAATGATCTAAAAATGACTTTGAAAGTTTGAGTGCAAGTTGCTTAGAAGTGCAGAAAGTTATTTCATAAAAGTGTAGGAAAGTTGTGAGAAAAGAACTAAAGAGTTATGAAAGAGTTGTTCAAAAGGTTTGTTTTCATTGTGAGTTCTAATGTCTTTAAATAGGCTTTCCAATCAGTCATTGTGTCTTTATGAAAGAGTAGAAATTGTTTGGAATGAAGACATTTCATTTGGGATGAAAACTCTTGAGTTTCAAATCTGAAAAACTGATGTAACAGCTCTCAGTAACCGATTACAACATTGAGTAATCGATTGCTCAAATGTCCTGTCCAACACTGAATTAAAATTCACTTAGAGTAATCGACTACTCAAATTTGAGTAATCGGTTACTCCAATTCAAATATTGTTTGATAACTGATTCTCACTCATGTAACGTGTTACTCAAATTTCAGTAACCTGTTACACAGTATTTTGAAAAATATTTTCATTTAAAACTTAAAGTGTTTCAATTCCTTTTAAAATATTTTGAGCATTACTACTTTAGTATATTAAAGAGTATAGGATAAAAGTACCTATTTAGACTTAGACTAATTTTATTGAAGCTTTAATCTTCTTGGTCTTCATAAGTAATCTTCCTTTTCTTCTTTTTGGTGATGTTGGTGTCTTCATCAAAACATTGTCAAGGTCAGGAGCAAAGACCTTCTTCACAGTTGTGTGTGAGAAAGGGGTAAAGAAAATAGGTAATTTGGGTTAGAAGTCCGACTATAACTCCTTGAGAAATGTTTGTGAAGAATAGATACAAGAAATCTCCAAGAACATAGGACCTCCAATTGCAAGTGTGTGTAAAGATGCAATAAGTAAAGCCTCATATCAGAAAAAGTATCAACTTGAACCTCCATAGGAAAGTAGCAGATAACATGACACTTTGCTTGAGTGCCAATATATTCTTCATTGCATTAACACTATTGTATTGTAGTGATGTTACATCACCTTCTGTTATGGTCAGCAATTTGAGTTAGATGTGACTCTTTCATGCATCACATGAAGAAAAGGAAACTTCAAGAACATCAAAATCACCAAGAACTTCTTTGTGAGTTTCTTGACTAAAATATTTCAAGAATTTCAACTTCTACTACAAAATCCATCTCGGCCTTTGAGTTTATTGCTTTCAGTTTCTTCACCGTGATCACAACTTTGTTGGACGCAAAAAACAAGAAGAAGAAGAAGAACGAAGGAGATTGAAAACAAGAACAATCAATGAGGATGAAGGCATAAGTGGAAGCGCATAATTATTGCTCTGATACCATGTTAAAATGGTTGGATGTGTGGACTAATTTTCTTGTAGAAACAAGAAAGAATGAGAAATGAATGAAAAATATTCTCATTATTGAATTGATCTAAAAAGGGAAAGAAAGCTTGCAAAACAAACAACTAACACAAATTTAACTAACTAATTCCTAATTTCCTAACCAACAATCATCTTCTTAAAATAACCTCTAAAATATATTTAATAATAAGAGTGATTTAAACACTTCCGTAGAATTATTGATGCAATATGTAACAAGCCAAAAATAATGAATAGACATTGGCTCTTATACTGTTTGAATTTGTCTTCACAATATACTATATTTTGTTTGACTTAATTACACTTGTGTCATTTTTTATTTAAGAAATTGTATTTATCTCTCTTATAATGAAAGTCAGTATAATGTATATATATATATATATATATATATATATATATAATTATGAGTAGTTTGTGTATGTTTAAAAAAAGATAACTGGTTTGTATAATTTAACTAAAAATGAGGGGACATCAATATAATTTACTCTATTTAATAACATGTCCACAAAGTCAATAATTACAATGCATCGGCTCGTGTGATTGTAGCTCAACATGTCAGTTATAACAGTTAGAGTTCATAAGGGTGCATGTGCCTCGATTCACTACCTTCATGTAGCTTGCATCTCGCGCCACTTCCACCACCATTTTTGTCGTCGTCATTTCTTCTCCTTGTTATCTTTGAAGATTGTCTAATCATAGTAACATGATACACGGTTCTCTTCGGCATGTGTACGTAATACGCAGTATGTTACCATGTCAAAGTATCTGTAGTTATAGGTATATTTAGTTAAGAGAATAAAGTATATCCTAGTATAAGTAGATAAATTATTTCTTAGGGACATTAAAGTCAAAGTAACATGTGTCTTATTTAATCATTTCTATAAAAATATCTCTAAAACTAAACAAAATAGTACACATATCATACTTTTATTGGCTAGAGGAGATAAACTATCTCATAGCATGAGAAAATATTTTATTCTCTTTAGCTAATATGTTTCATATGTTATTTATATTTATATTATTATGGTTAACTATTAATTAGTAATATATTTAAAATATTTTGTTTTAATTTTTTTTATTAGTTTCATATTTAATTTGGATCATTTATAATCTAATATGAATTAATAATTTAGTTATTTACACTTAAGTGTAATTTGATTAATGATTCATTTTAATTTTGAGAAAAAATAATTCAAGATTTTTTTGAAAAATTACTTTTATTTAAATTGAGTTCATACAAGTAAAAAGTATTTTGAGTTATCCAAGTAAGCCCAATACCCTGATATCTAATACTATCAAAATTCAAGCCTAATACCCTACCCTGATATCTAATACTATCAAAATCTAATTTTATTCAAACTTTAATCTTGCCTCTACCCTCTTCTTTATGGTCCGTCTATGGTGGCTCCTCTTTTATTCTCTCCCTTTCTCTATTCTTTTGTTAGGGTTATTAGTCTTCTTCTGGTTCATATTTAGTTGGTGGAGTTGTATTATTAGACATATGATGGTTTGAATCTCAAGGATGATGAAAATAACATTTTCAATAGTGGTTCACTTGAAAGTGGGTATCAATACATAAATCGGGATATATTAGGTCGCAAAAACACTACAAATCGATACTCGTGAATCGATTCATGGTTCTAGATGAAACCAGCGTTTCTATATGTCAAATTGTCACTTTGGTTCATGTTTATGCTAAGGAAGCATATGATATTAAGTCGGGGACTAAAGTGAAATTTTGATAATCTTAAAGAGTTAAAGTGATGATCCTCAACAAAGTTAGGGATCCATGTTATAGTTTATGCATAACTTAACAATACATTATAACTTATGTTAAGGCGTTATAATGGTCATTGGTGAGAGGAAGGAACATGACAAACATGTATCAATTAAAGTGATTTTCCATATCTTTATATACTAAAATAAATGTCAAAGAACAAAGTGATATTTTATTCACTTAAATCGTTAAAGTTAACCCCAAAAAAATACTACTGGGCTCTTTTATTTCAAATGCTATAAAACAAAAGTGTTTGATGAGTAAACAAGGATTATTTGTATCAAAAAAATTTATGTTTTCATATTTCAAATTATTCAAAGCCCACCAAATAATATATAAAATTTATTTTCTAATTTTACAATTTTTATTTTTAAATAGGTGGCAATTTTTAATTTAATTGGAATACAATAAATGAAATAAGTGATCTCGATTTAGAGTAAGTAAACCTCAAACAGATGCCACTGGCTCTTTCAT
Organism: Lupinus angustifolius; assembly: GCF_001865875.1. Classification (NCBI taxonomy): domain Eukaryota; kingdom Viridiplantae; phylum Streptophyta; class Magnoliopsida; order Fabales; family Fabaceae; genus Lupinus; species Lupinus angustifolius. The sequence goes on from NC_032010.1 coordinate 18,481,282, forward strand.
TTAAGTTGTTATAAATCAGAAGTCTTAGATAAGTACAAAGTTAGATTAACCATAATGACTTTTTTACCGTTGTTATTAATGGAATAAGAATATTTTTATTCTGTTCTTCATTGTGTTATTCTTATTTTCTGACTTTTGTTCTTAAATAAGAACAATTATTGATTATTTTTAGCTAAGAAAAAGTGATAGAAAAAAATAGATATTATGAAAAAATGATAGATGATGTGAGACCCAAATAAGAATAATAATATTAATGTTTGTCATAATGGAAGAAAATAGATATTGTTCTTATTTCATAAGGGATTATAATAAATTATAAAATAACATGTTATTTGTTGTTATTACTCGCTGAAAGGTGCTTGCTGGATTCGGTTGATCACCAAGAGCCTTTCAAGTTAGAATATACCGTTTAAAAAAAATTGTTAGAATATACAAAAAAAATAATTTAATAACTGTAATATATACATTTGTGCTATAGAGTGCTGCTATTAGCATCCACTATTTTAGCTTGTCTAGAGTCCTATATTAAATAACAAAGCATGCTTAATGTGATATTTAAATTATAAAGATATTCCACATAAAATATTAGTTTTTTTGTGTTAATCTCTACTATATGTTTTAGTCTTTAACACTTAGTATTTTTATAGAGAGTTGTATCACAAAAGAGAGGTTGAATTAAGGTATATTAATAAATATTGGTTGATGAGTGAAGTTGTTGTGCAAGTTGATCCTTAAAGCAAATGATAATATTAGGAACGTGAAAGTTTTCTCTCATCCGGTTAAAGTATTTACACCAAATAAGGGGTTTTCGCTTTCAAGTTTTATAAACTTAAACTCTAATCTGTCTATTTTTTTTTATCGAGCCGAATTTTCATATATTAGAATAGAAATCTATTGAAATATGAAAACAGTGACCCTAATATAATAATATTGTTCTCACATAAATAATAATATAATAATCTTTATCTATTCCTATTTAATTTACTATTTTTATTATATATTTAGTATTAATACAATTTTTTATTTCGAGTTTAAATGCTTAGAAATAAAAAAAATCGTGAATATTATGATTCTCGCTTATAATAAAATAATAATATAAACACATACCTTAATTCATATTTTTAGATCAACATCTTTGATATGCTGTAAGAGTTTTGTTATAGTGATTTTTCTCAATCAATCCTAAATTCCTTAAGAGACATTTGTTTGATCTCATATGGGCAAAAGAAAAACTATATATAATTTCTTGTATGTGTAACGATAATCATTCCTACCTGTTATGTTTGAACTACTCATTATCCACTATTAGTTAAGGATATTAATTCATTAAATTCATAGAGATTACCAATTTTAGAAGTTCTAATAGCTTGTTTCATAACCCTTAAATTAAATAATTGGTATAATTATATTAAATATGTAATGGACACATTAATTAAAGTTTATAAAATTTATAATCTAGCAAACTCAATGTCACTATTCCATCTAATAAACTAATTTTTAGGTTGTCTTACACACTAATGCCAAAACAAACAAAACAAGAAGACACAATTGCCTAGGAGAAGACACTAACACGCCATCAAATGTACGAATACCCAATCCAATGCGTCATAACTCATAACTCTTTCCAGGCTTAGCTAACATTAGCGTAAAAACACACATACACTATTTCTGACACTCAATGCTGTTGATTCAAAGAGCACCTTAAAATACACAATACTATACTCCTTAGTTTCTGCCATGTATCCAAACTCAATTCAAAAGCCAGGGCCAAGAGGTTTCTTTCAAGCAAAGCATTTTGCTTTAATTAACTCTCTCTGCCTACCCACTCCAATTAATTTCTTTCTCTTTTCAGAGTTTGTAGCCTCAAAAATGAAATATTTAATGATCAAAATAATGTTTTTGTTTTTTTAGTTTGCATTGAAGATAGTTATAAAACATACATTTTTAATTACTTCCATCATGGATAAAAATACTGTCACTTTTAATATTTATTAACTTAAGTTTAAATTTTAAAGTAATTAATATTTATTAAAATTTGAAGAGTTTTTAAATAATGTTTAATGACATCTGCTAAAAGATAAAAATAAAAATAAAATATTTCCTACATTTTAAAACAAAAAAATATTGTTTTCTACATAAATTTCTTGAACCTTTTGAGATGGACAAAGCATGACATGAGTAGCATCAATAAAACTTTTTTTCCATATGAGAATAAATTATGATTGAGTTTAATATTTTTAATGAATATTAATAATAATGTAGTTTTTCCACTATTACCATATTATTTTATTATATAATTTTTATAAGATAACTTTTTTAAGAGTAGATTTAAAAAACATACTCTCTATCATAATTACTAAATCTAAAAAATTAGTAGTTTAGATTTATCCATTAATTCAAATTATTAAAATTTATACTGAATTAATAGTTATTAAAATATAAAATAATGTTTTTAAACTTATTAGCAATAATTAAAAAAAGTGGAACATAAAACGTGGTGACAAATACAGCTTACCATTGATGCATGGTTTACAATGACATAGATAAACAAAAATACAGAATAAATGTGCTTTATTTTTGTCCTTATTTGTGCTCAATCTCATCATGACACACACTTTTCCAGTAGCTATACCCATCTTGGTGATACGCATTGATAATAGGGTGAGGGAGTAAAGGGTATCTCTATCTCTGTCAGAACCTCTTCATAGATCATAGAGCTCAGATTTCAGAACATCACAGGGTACACTGTTATGTAAGAAGAGACCCTAGAAAGAGAGAGAAACAAGCATCAATCATCTATTACTGTTAGGCGTTTATCTATCTACTCCTTGGACTGTGGGTCACAATACTCTCTACGCGCCTACACATCGTGTCACAATTTTTCTTGAGTAAAGCATATTTTAAAATATTAATATATGTTTTTAAATATAATAATATATTAAGAATATAATCCTTATTCAATACTTGGAATTTAGTCTCAAGTGAGTAACATTCACAATTGGGACCAACTTGTCCTCCTGTAATATCCACCTAAATTATGATGGATATAAGTATGTTCATTTGTGAAAAGTGCATAAAATATCATGCTCTACCCATTTTAAATATGGATATAAAAAACTTGTAAGCATTTGATATACAATTCAAAATTAAAAGTAAATAAAAATAAAAAAATAATTTATGTCACTCTCCAATTTTTAAAATTACATAGAAGAATATATTACTCAAAACAATTTAACAATAGATATTCATTCTTAAATGGTAAATTAAAATTTGACATTTAATAATTAAGAACATAATATCTAGTGGTATGTTCTATCTATCAGAAAAACCCACAGTCAAAACAAAGATTTTGAGATAATGGACAAATTTTTTATGCACTATCTCACGTACGAAACATGCATTTTAGGCTAATTAACAAAAACAATTATGTCTTGCTCGTCCAATAATTATGGGCATGTGATCTCATGACATTACCCAACTTCTTAATGATAGTGCTAAGTTGAAGAAACCATAAAAATATATCTTGAGTTAGGGCAAATAATCAATAAAAGCAATTTTATATTAGTTTGAAATTCATATTATTATTTAATTATAAATTTGATTATAAATCAAATGAGTTAAACTTAAATTAAAATTTTAGCACATTAAGTATTGAGTAGCCCAATACAATTAAATTTGTTAGATTTATGAGTTTAGCCAATGATATGCAATCTTTAAATTTATCTATATTAAATATATAATCATATATACATTTATTATTAAATGTATATAGACACGCATAAATATGTATATTAATAGTCATTATTTGAGTAAAAATCAAACTAAATTTGAGCTCATTAACATGTTTAAAAGTATGCAAACTTTTTTTTTTGGTATAATCAGAATATTTCTTACTCTGTAAGTAAGGAGTCCCTTTCCAAATGAGTCTTTCTCCTTTCAACAAGCTTATGATTATCGAAATTTTGACCAAAGAAGTTGAGGATAACAAAATCCTTAATACTCTTATGTTTTTGTTTGTACACACTAGTGGGGAAAGGAGAAACATGTAATTAAGAGAAAAAATGGATAAAGAAGTATATTTCTCTTCACGTGTTTATATTGAGTTAAAATCACAAGAAATAAAATGGAAAATATAAATTATATTATTACATAAAAATCATATAGACAAACACAAAAATAAAATGGAAATATATAAATAATATTATATAAAATCATGTATAGTCTTATTTAATTTAACATGTCATAAAATGCCAGCCTCCTATAATTTAATGTAATTTTATATATTTAGATTAGATAAAATATAGTGATTTTTATATATTTACCTGAGATAACTATTTTGCCATTAGAAAATAATTTACTTCATAAGAATCTTATTAACATGTTAGACTCCTTGATATATTTTGGTGCAGAGTCTAATAGTTATAGATTTTGTTGAATCTGAAATGAGTTATTTCCTTCTTAAGAAAAAAAGCATTTGAGAATATGCAAATCAAACTTGTATCAAGGACATATACATTCAACATAATTATATCTATCTTTTTTAATATAAAAACGATGTGTTTTTACAATTATATTTCTGGGTATGAAATTTCTACTTGTATTCTGGCTTATTTCTCATATGTTTTTGTAACTTTGATTTTATGTATCATAAGAAAGTACACTTATATAAAAACTAATTTATCTATAGAATCACATTTCATAGTGGCTTAATTACATTGTTCTAAATCATCAGCCCTTCTAATAGTCTAAATAGATGCGAATTATACAATATTTTGTTCAAGTGGTGCAGACTATAGAATCTCTGTAGAAATTGTTGGATCCTATAACATGATTTTAACTAGACTTTTTTCATATAGCTCATTATTCCCTACTTATCATGTTATAGGCCTTTGTGAAGCTTTTAAAAAAATCAAATTCCATTAGAATTAATTTAACTGCACAGTAATCCTACTCTACAAGTCTAAAACTTAGAAATATATATTTTAAGATTAGAAATCGGTAGATAATTGCATAAACTCACATCTAGTAAAATTTAAAGACAATAAATATATGTAGTTTTAGTTTTATAAGCGAATATATTATTTCTAAGATAGGAAGACATGATCTCCAAATTAGTGACAAACAATAATGTCTAGTCTTAACCCTCTATAATTTACAAAGATGCATTTCAAGAATTTCATATACTACATTTATTCTTTCTCCAGTTTTCTATGCTAATTTCATAAATGTGTTTACTCTAGCTAACATCTTTTAACATTTCTTTAGTCTAATATACTACTTTTCTCAAGTGGCTATAGTTCTGCTTACAAGCATTCCAATACTTTTATTACCTATTCTGCTTTTTATTGCATGGAAACAATGATATAGGTAGAATAGGTGTAAGAGTATAAAGAGCAAAACGAAGGTGAAGAAAACGTGTAAAGGAAAGAAATAAAATTTGAGAAGGTTATTGAACAGTGTGTGACTGTGACTGAGGTGTTGGGAAACTAAAATCCCAAGTCAGATTGCAATAATAAATGACTAATATACATAGTTTCAATATTGAGATTTATATAGATTCAGAATATCACTGATCATGGAGTTATATTAATTTATGAGTAAATAATAATTAAAAATAAATAATAAATTATATAATAATAATATAAAAAATTATTACATTTTTAATCTATACATCTTTTTCTCATATGAAACACTTGTACCTTTATGATAGTAAATAAAGAATGAGTACTAAGACACTCTCCTCTTCTTTAAGATACATCAAGATTTTCCTTCACTTCTCACACTGCCTTAACTTTTCTTCCATAATCTCCTTTCTCTACATTTCAACACAAGAGTCAACTTCATGATCATGCTACTTTCATAAAGCAAGAGAAACAAACAACAATGGTTTCTATTTGTTAGTAATAACTAGTTTTCTTAGTTGGATTAGAAATATGCAAAGCTTCAAAACAGCTCAAACAAATTCTCAACTCTATTGCCATTCGCCTTTCTTGCTTAGGTATATACATATTTTCTCTCTGTCTTTGATGCCCTTTTTTCATTTTTTTGTTTTTGTTGAAGGAAATGGATTTGGAAGCAAAGTTATGATTTTTTATGGTGACAGAAAATTGTTGTGTTAAAACATAGTTTCTCTGTTTTGTGACAGGGGAGATGAAACTAACAGAAACCCACCACGTTTCTCTGATCTTGGAGAACTTCAACATTCTGCTGCTGTGTTTCAACATGAAGATGCTGTTGATTTAAGTTCAAGTATCCCTCTATCTTTCACTATATATAATACAATAGAGTTATATATATATATATATATATATATTCATTCATACATAAAAAGTCTCACATATTTTATATATGATTTCAATTTTGAACTCTTTGCAGGCTCTATGTTTAGTGTAAAATCTAGCAATGTAGCAATTGGTGGCAGTAACATGCAATATGGAACATTGCACACGGTTTTGCTTTTTCTCTCTCTTTATCTTATGTAAGACAATGAGTTTTGTTTTATTTGAGACATATCTTATTGAAAAGTTTGTGTGTTGAATGTTGTGTTTATTTAGAACCTTGGGCCTACTGAGATTGCATCAAGTGGAGGAGGGTGCATGGACATGTACCAGAATGGAATTGCTATGGCCACTTTGCCTATAGGAAATGGTCATGTTGAGAATTGGGGTGATTCTGGCATAGCAGATAATAGCCAACACACTGATGATACTTCCACTGATATTGACACTGATGATAAAAACCAAGTGGGTACCTATTTCTCCAACATTTTTTACATATGCAAATCAATTTGCATTTTTCTTTTGGCATATAACCTTCATTTGTGCTATTTTGCTTGGGAAATTTGCTTCTCTTTCAATTGTGTTGAATGATGTTAGTGACTTAGTGTAGAACATAGTCACCTGATATGCGGTCTCTAGGGTACAGTAACAGTCATGTAGCATGTGATATGTTACCTCGTTAAATACCGGTATGTTATGGGTATACTTAGTTAGGTTTCTATATAGCTCCCTCTACAGCCGTTTCAAGTGTTACTTCTTCTAGGTTTAAATGAACTTTTGCTCCAGAATAGGAGAGATATCTCATGATAAAATTATTTCTTGTTTGTTGTAACTCATTCATTTAGATTTAGGTGAGTACACATCACTGTTTACTTTTCTTTGTTCTTTCCTTAACTTAACCTGTAGGTGAAAATCTAGTTTGTTCTTTATAGGGAACCAATTTGCAAAAAAAAAAAAAAAACCATTAATTGATATTGTGTTTGAATGGTGTAGAAGTGTCGTTTTATTTAACCATGATTCACTTGCGACGGTAAGGTGTACATCTATCCTCCCGAGACCCACTAAGCGGGAGTCACAGCTTCCTTTGGTAGAGGGGAAAGGGAGGAGAAAGAGAAAGAGAGAAATTGGGGGCGGAGTTAGAAAGTTTAGACAAGGATCACCTCTCCATTTGGGGAGTTTAATCACATTTTATCTTCTTTTTTTATGCAACCAAACAATACAAAACTCTACTATATTTCTCATATCTTTCTCTCTTTTCACTATCTTTCTCACACATTTTTCCCTTCCTACTTTCTTCCCTCCAACCAAATGGAGCCTAAGTGGGAGTCTCGTGCACGTAGCCACTTTTTTATTGTGTTTAACTATATAGAGAAATATTTTTAATTTTTGAGTGAACCTGAAGGCCCTTCTCTCACAGTGATTTTGTCAACTTTGTATTAGTGTAATAGAGCTCAGCACGGTCCACTTATAGTAGTGGACTCCAAAGATGAGACAAAGCCCAAACCTGACGATCACAAGGTTGTTTGCTGCTACAACTTGGTTTAACAGCTTGTAGATTCTGATTTTTGCTCTATTACTAATGTTTTATTTCCTTGGGTGCCCTTCTTCTAGACACTTCGTAGGTTGGCTCAGAATCGGGAGGCTGCAAGGAAGAGTCGATTAAGGAAAAAGGTAATTGCTACTCAGGTTGATGCTACATATCATAAATGATCTACTTTATGATATTACATATATCTAAGTTTAAAGATGTTATAATTACTACAAAGATATGAAGATTCTATGTGCTTATATGCCGAATATTATAAATGAGATCCTTTGGTTTTAAGGCATTTGGGGCCACTTTCCATATATTCAAATGGTTGGTTTTAAGATATATACATAATGCAGCTATGATAGAATGGCATAAAATTTGGGCTGCGTAACAATCTCTGGATTTTAAGTGGAACAAGTTTGAATAATCCATAGATTTTGGTTTTTGAATAGGCATATGTACAGCAGTTGGAGACCAGCCGAGTCAAGCTTGCACAATTAGAGCAAGAGCTTCAGCGAGCACGTCAACAGGTTTATGAAGTAGAAATTTTTGATTAGATATTTGTGGACAATTTGATTTTGTTATCTTCATTGGTATCCATTTCAATGCAGGGTATATTTATCGCAAATCCTGGGGATCATTGTCATTCGGCTGTTGGAAATGGTAATTCAAAAGAGGCAATTTCTTGAGCATTATTTCCTTCAGTGGAAGAAACATGATCCTTATATTGGTTATATGTAAATGCACTAAAACTACAGTACTACACATGCTTTAAAAGTTAAAAAACTATAATTTTCATAGGACGAAATAGTTCTTGCATCTCTTTGGAACTGTAGATGTAGTCAAATGGATCAGTACTTCAATCCACTTGCAATCATGGAAATAAATGTATTGGCATTAGATAGAAATTCATATGAACATGGTTTATTACTTTGTGAGCATCTCAGCTTAGAGAGCATTTTCCTTAGGTTTCTGATTAGAAGGTCCAGTTTATGTATGATTTTCTTTTTGGTGATGTATACTGATGATATTGAATTATTGATATAGTAAATCATTTAGTTTTCAGATCATAATTATAAATATTTCTGGTGAAGAGTGCTGCAGATTATCAATGTATACTGATGATATTTTCTTTAGGAATGTTTTTGGTTTTGTTACCATCTTGTATTCCTCTGGACAAGTTTAAAGTACATAAATTTTGGATAAAGCCCTAAGTAATATAATTGCTTTTATTGATTAAATATATTGGAATCCATTGAGATTTAGTTTGTCATAGAGGGATTGTGACTGATGAAGTGAATTGAAACTTTAGGCGCCTTAGCATTTGACTTGGAGTATGCCCGCTGGGTTGATGAGCATCAACGATTTCTCAATGACCTAAGATCTGCTATAAATTCTCAAATCGGAGACAGTGATTTACATCTTCTCGTTGATGGTGTCATGGCACATTATGATGAATTATTTAGGTTAAAGAGCGTAGGTGTGAAGGCTGATGTATTCCACATGCTTAGTGGGATGTGGAAGACACCTGCAGAAAGATGGTTTATGTGGCTTGGTGGATTTCGTTCCTCTGAACTTCTGAAGGTGATTAAACTCCTTCCTTTGCAAATAACTTGTTATACCCTTATATTCCCTTAGATAGAAGAATTTTCCGATGACTCATATCTTCATACGTCTTTTGAGATGCAGATAGTTAAGAACCACCTTGAGCCGTTGACAGAACAGCAATTGGCGGGCATTGATAATCTGCAGCACTCTTCACAACAGACTGAGGATGCTTTATCTCAAGGCATGGAAGCATTGCAACAATCTCTTATAGAGACCCTTACATGCACCTCACTAGGATCCACTGGTTCAGGAAATGTTGCGGATTACATGGGTCAAATGGCAATCGCAATGGGCAAGCTTGCCGCACTAGAGAATTTCCTTCGTCAGGTACGAGATTCTATCTTAGGAACTAAATTTAACCTGTATTATACTCTTCATAGTTATATAAGTACATATTTCTAACTTCATAATTTCATGAGGTGTGCTTGGAAGTAGTGAAAATGAGAGAAATGTAAAAATGTTACGATAAATAAAAACATACATCATTTATAATTTACAACTTAATAAATTTCACTCCTTCCATTAATTAAATTTTGAACTACTATCATGACTACCTATAGAAGTGCATATGCATTGTAATCAGATTATACTTTATGTTCTTAGGCTGACCTCTTGAAGCAAGGAACTCTGCAACAGCTACAACGAATCCTGACTACACGTCAAGCTGCTCGTGCTCTCATTGTTATAAATGATTACGTTTCAAGACTAAGAGCGCTTAGTTCATTATGGTTAGCGCGCCCTAGAGAGTAGGGAGTGATGTCAATATCTCTATCTATAGCTATAGTTCATCCTTCAGTAGTATTATCTCCAAACTAATTGGCTATTTCTGTTGTAATAGGAACTCAGTGATGAGTTGCTGTGACCCTCAAATATAGAGCATGGTAAAATAATCTCAGCCATACTGAGAAGAAACCTTGTTACTGCTAGCTGCATATCTAATTTTCTGTAGAGTATAGATGCTGGCCTGGATCTTGATCTTTACAAGCTTTAAACTATTGGAAAATGCTGTTATATTATTTGGCACATTCAAGGGATTATTGTGAAAGTGTTGCATCTAAAAGTTGAGGTTCATAGGTATTAATGCATATCATAGTCACTCTTTCACTAATAATCAGGTTGCTTTGCAATGAAAAGAAATAAATAAGTCATCCCATTAGCTTTAACCATATGGTAAAGTTAACGATAAAGTGATATTTAAAAGTTAATTGTTTTAAACTGTAGATGTGGGCACTATGGAGACACTATTGAGTGTTAAAAGTTAAAATCATTGCAATTGTGGTTCTTGATGGCAATTTAGAGCCTCTCCACCGGAGAATACAAATTTCATGGTTTTTTAATGTAAATTATTACACATCATAAATTAATGATAGCTATCATTCTTATTTTTTTAAAATAAATTGTTTTGGCTAGTTTGACTGACTGAGTCACTCACTTCATGCCTAAAATAGTTGAGTTGAACCAATTCATGATAGTTATTCATGGTTCATGGCCGGTCTGATGAGCGACTCAGACTAGTTTGATTTTCATTCTAGGTCGAATTGGTTGGTCTGAACCAAGTTCAATAACATTGAACTCTATAAATTGCCCTCCTAATCACGGGTCCTGAATCTGCCATTGCATAATCTTATCCTATGGATTTCTAACAGAGGTTTTGCAGATTTCTAACACAGGTTTATCCGTGTGTTAAAAAAAATACACTAGTGTAAAGAACATAGGTTAAGCCAATAGGATAGATTTATCTTGATGTTTATCCTATGCAAGAGACTATCTTATCTTATTTGTTATTCTGAGTTTCTGACCATCAAAACGAGGTATAAGTTACTCAACCTAAATCTGTCCCAACCATACACTTACCTTGCCTTGTTTCTTATGCAAATTTGCTGGGGTGCCTGCATTTATGTCATACTAGTAGAAACAACTAAAAGTTAAACCAATCATTTTATTTATTTATTTCAACATCAGTGCAAATTAATCTATATGCAAACACTGGAAATCCATAGTGAAATCTAGATTATTGAGAAATCTATATTCTATACTGCTACATACACTCAAACTTATATAGCAAACTCATACTCATCTAGTCCTCACTGAAAGTGGCTTTTTCTCCAAACCCACTTGAAGTTCACTCTGCACCTTGGATCCTGACAATGCATGATTTCTTAAAGATATCTGCTTGGAATGTTGATTTCCATTGTCTTCATTTTCAGTCTCACTATCACTTTCATCAAAAACTAGTTCCTTTTCAAAAGGGTCATCCTCAATTTCTGCATCCACTGACTCGGTTACACCCTTCAAAATTTCATCAACTGAATCAGAACTTAAAATGTCTTTTGACTTCACTACCCTGTGCATATTTTTGTTAAATTCTTTCCCTTCAGTTTCACCAAGTTCCTTATCTTCCACTTGTGATGTCAAGGAATCATGTTTATCTAGTACTTTTCTTGGTTGGGGGCTTTGACTATGGTGATCATCATCGGGGTCATGTGGTTCAGATCGTGAGAGTTCCACAGCTGCTCTTGCAGCAGCTGCTGCATATGCGGCTGATTCGAAAGCTGCTTGTGCTGCATCAGCTACACCCTTGTACTTTTGCCTGGTCTTTAAGGAATTGGATAAAGTATAGTGATTCTCTTCCTTTATCTCAGGCTCAGGCTGGTTTTGCTTTTGTAAATTGAATTGTTCCTGAATAGTTCACATCAGATGACATAAGTAGCTGGTTTGCAAATGTTAAAAGCAAGGTTTTAAATCTGGTTCTATGATAGATGCCGTTATGTTAAGGTTTTGTGAGTTTCTAAAACCGTATTGCGGCCGTAATTGTGGCTGCATCAACTACAAATTTTTGCAGTTGTCCGGAACCTCAAGGTTTTGCAACTTTCCGAAACGTTACTAAAATCCCTATTCAAAACCTTGGTTATAAGACTTATAAGCATTAAGTCGCAATTTTTGGTGCTTTGAAGTTTTATACCTTAACTGAAGCAGAATCAACTTCTTCAAGCTGCAGAACAATACTGTTCTCAGAAGCAATTTGTTTGAGTGCTTTCATTCTGCTGTCAACGCTTGGCATCCTTGTTGACAGCTTTTGTACCATCTACAAATAGCCAATAAAAATATTATATTAGAGTTTGATAATACCTCACAAATTTTACTCAGAAGAGCATAAGATAGCTCTCTGCTTTTGGTACAAACTCTAGCTTTTAATCAAAGTTCTCAACAAGTCCCTCTAAGAATATGGCCCACTGCATGAGTCTATTACCTAGTGGGGTCTGAAGAGGGTAAATATACGTAATCTTACACTCACAAGCACATAGGCTGTATCCAGGATTTGAATTCATGATCTCCAAGCCACAAGGCAAACGATCTTACAGTGTCACCGAACCTCACCCTCTATCTAAGTCCCACAAAACAAAATTAAGAGTGGATGGCAGCATTGCCAGACCTAACAAAATTAATGCTTCTCACATCAGATATATACCTGAGGATGGACTCCACAATTGTTCCTTAACTCGATAGCACTAGCGACAAACTCTTTACCAAACCGAGATGTCAAAACCGTGCGAATCTCATGAATCTCTGGAAAATCTCCACACCGAGAAGCTGCATAAATTAATCCTGATGCTGCCTCCTGTAGCTCCTCAGGACATTCTCTATACAACAACAGAACCGAGCTCATGAATTCAAAAACAAAATCATTCACCAAGTAAGTCTAACAGTATCATAACTAAACCAACCTTTCTTGTTCCATAAGGTTGACCCTCTCAATCAAGAGGTTGCAATATCCTTCAATCTTATCATACACATCTAGCATGTTTTGATCCTTGATTACATGCTCAACCTATCAAAACAACCCAGATTTTCAAAACCAAAAAAAGTTTCATACAAAATCAAAAATTAGTCTTTGAAAGACAACACAACACAACATGTATAGAATATATCATACATACTCGGAGCAAAGCTCGTTCATGTTGTCCAATTTGAAGGAGTTGAAGGACATCGGCACGGGCATGTCTGAGGCGAGAATGGCGCTGGTTCTTGAGAATAGGGAGGCGTGAGATGGCAAGGTTAAGGGTTGACTTGAATTTTGCAGCCTTGAAGGTTCTTCTACCAAGCAATGCATCTAGCTTCTTACCCATATAGCTCTGCTCTTAAAAAAGATAAGCGTAGAGCAAAACAAACAAGAGTTGATGGTAGTGACAATACCAATGGAATGCACCAACTTATGGGAACAAATAAGCAGCTCAGGCTTATTTGCTTTTTACATGAAGGGAGAGAATGCAGATTCGTATATATGTGATAATTTATGAGTGAAAACCAGCTGGCACTTAATCTAAGTCATTTTAATTAATCATTTTTGGAACGAGTGAATATTCATCTCAACAATTGTTATTGTTGATGGTATGAATTAAACATTTGACATTTGTTTAGTATATCCTTGATATTTTGTATAGCCTTATACTACTATTTTCTATATGAATGCATTGTGATTTGGTTTAATATTTGTGAAAAGTCTTTATACATAGATTAATGTTTGCATTTAATGCATCATGTTAAAATTAATAATAATAATAAAATAAAAATAAAGCAACTGACTCCACATCTATTAAAGCTGAGATGTGAACAGAGTATTGACATTTGCAATCTGACATCAGTCATGTAAAAATTAGGTTTTTTTACCCTGTAGAACTTTCTTTTGTTACATACAACTTCCAAAGTCATGCACTTGAAAATACCATTTTTCCTATGCAAGATTTTTATCTATTTGGGATCATGTTTGGACACTTCATTACTAATAAAAATATGATGGTATTGAAGGATTTATAATTATTTAATTTTAAAATAATTAAAATTTTAGACCTTTAAAAATTTGTTTGTGTTACATGTCAATATTTTTTCTCTGATGGATAGTATTAAGTCGAGTTAGATTCAAAAGATTAGTCTATTAGATAGAAGAATCTCATTGCTTATATTCTTATATCACATTAAATTTACTATATTATCCAATATGGGTCTCCTAACATTGATGCTATTTCTAATGGTCGACATCAATAATGGTTTTTCACTCTATCAACATGACTTGATGTCTTTTGGTTGTTTCACTCACCTGTCAATATTTGGTAATATCAATATATCCTAATCTAGTCAGCTTATAGGTAGTCATTTCACAACACAAATCTCTAATGAGAATGACAATTGTTAGTCTCTCGGACAGGAAGAGAGTTCAACCATAATATTTATTTGTGATGTGAGAGAGTTTGATATCTTAAATATTAAGTTTCATCTTGAGGCGCTCGTTTGTCATTCTTCGTTTAATTTTCAAGTGAATGTATTTACTAAGTTCTCAAGAACCAAGTGACCCCATTGCATAATTAAGACAAAGTCAAATATAGTGTTTTTCCATTTATTGTTTTCTTAGGAGCCAAGGGTCGTATGGAAAGAGAAGGTGAAGAGGAATAGAAACGAGTTTTTTCTACGCGGTTGGTATGCGATGTTTCATGGAAGATGAAGTGCGTTTTCTAAGAAAAGGACATTTGTTTTATATTTAAGGTAGGAAAAGGAATCCTATAATTGACAAGTAATCATATTTTTGCTATGACTATTTGATTAGATGCATTCCACGCAAAGTAAACCCATACGTTTCATATTATTTATCATCAAGTGTTTTTTTAGTACAATATTTCTCATGAATTTGTTTATAAGAAATTAACTTGTAGTGGGTTTAAATATAGTAACGTCGGGTAATATCTAAGCACTTATAAAGTCGTGATTCATTTGTTATAACCTACGTGAGCCCTCAATATCCATTTCATCTAAATTCTTTTAAAAAGGGATTTTGTTTCTTTTTCTTCCTTTGGCAATTCTATTAAATTCATTCATAAAGTAAGATAATAAGTTAATTGAATGATGTGAAAAATAAAGCTAGATATAAATTAGTTGAATGTGACAATTCTTTGTGAAAATTATTTTTTTATGATTTGGTATAAAAAATGATAGATATGATTTTGAGAGAAAACATACTTTTTCTGCAAAACATCTATAAATTTGTTAGATTTTTATTTTTTAATTTCTTAAAATATAATTAAAAATACAAAACAATTGATAACTAGTGAAAGGTCTCTAATTCTTAAGTTAAAAAAAAGGGACTTCTAGAATTATAACTTTTTCCCATCATTTTATAATTATTTTTAGAGAATTTATTATCTAATTTTACCAATCATGTGAGCCTATCTAGGGATGACAATATGGCTTACCTGAACTTACACCGTTGCTTCTTTTGGACTTAGACACGCTCAGACCCATGTTGATATCTACTGGTCTACTACCATTACCCAACGGATCTACGAATACATATAAATTAAAAACATTAAAAATAATTTTCGCTTGTTTACTATAATTTTATATGTTATTTAAGTAATAGAAAAAATTATAAAAAATAATTTAAAGTTTTAAACATATTTTAAATTGTCTACTTCAACAATATGACATAAAATTGATTTAATAAGAATTGTCAAATCAACATAATATTATATTACACATATCAATTAACAACATAATATCACATCATTATTTAAACATTAATGTTTAACAATATATCAATTATATTTAAGAATTAACAATATAACATTATGGATTACAATATATATATATATATATATAGTCATCAATTATAGGAAAATCTGGTGGTATAGATCTACCCACTAATTCAAACAATTAGATTTCCGTAGAATTGATGGCTTGGATATGGAATAAATTGTTTAAACTTACTTATTGAGTAAGTAGATCCCCTCATATATATATATATACACGAAGGAATAACGGGTATGTGTACCTCATTGCCCGGACCCTGATCCATCTAATGGTGGATCTTCAAATCTCGGGTCTCATTACCCATTGGTCTAACAATATGGACCCAGACGAGACATGCGGATACCCATTGCCATTCCTAAGCCTAGCACTACCAAAAACAAATGTTAATTTTTCAGCCTCCATCTTTTAACTTTAAACTGGTTTTTTAGACTTCAACCAAATTTTAGTCAATTTTACTGAACTCAGCGAAAATGATATCTATCTAGATTGTCCTAAGCCATTACAAATATTTTCAGTCAAAATTGTTGAATAAACAACATTTTTGTACATAAAGAATATAGACAAATCAAATATCTATAAAAATTTATTGTACAAAATTTTTATTAGTTTAGTTGAGATTTTTTTAAAAGCTATCAACTGATAAGCCCTAATTTAATAAGATTTGTGTCCAAGTTAAGAGCCTTTTAACTCATTTATACTTATTAACTAGTTGATATACTATTTTTATCAAATATTTTTGAATTTTTAATTAGCTACCTTATCAATCACAAGTTTAATCTCCTAATTTCAACTTTGAGCAAAAATAAAATCTGATTGTGTCAATTATAATTTTAAAAGGTGGAGTAATACCTCCTCAGATTTTTGTTATAATTACCATAAGAATTTAAGGGTTGATATATCACTTCATTTATTGTGAGTTGTAATTGGTCAGTACTTAATTAATAAACTTTTAGTTTTAATATTTTTTTTTAAAAAACTATAGATACTGTACAATTTGTGGGAATACAAGGTAAGTAGTGCCTTTCATGCTTACTCATAAGTCTTAATTTGCATATATGTTGACGGATTCTATCTAAACCTTTTCCACAAAAAACCCATGGAGTCAATTTCCCACACAATCGGCAGCTAACAGCTAAGGAACTTCTGCTGAGAATTCAAAACACACCACCATTGTTTCCTACAGTTATGATAGAACACGAGAATTCTAGAAGGACCATTTAGGGTCCAAGTGGAGAAGAAGAGAAATGGAAAGCGTGATGTCATAAAAACTAACTCATAAAAAGATGGGAAAGTGAGAAGACTCAATCTATAGAACAAGCATATCTGGTCCTAAAGTATATCCTAAAATCTGTCTTGCACTAATCATAATAAAACAAAAACAAAAAAATAAATAATAAATGTTTAATTTTGTAAGTAACATAACAAGTTTTTTTTGTTGCTATGGGAGAGTTTGTAGTACATCCTTTAAAACAGCATATCCATGTTACGACCTATGTTGCTACAATCCAATGTGAGGTGCGTTGTTGAAACATGAATATTCATCTATTAGGGTTTTGGACAAAAATTGGTGAAAAGCTATTACATAATTGAGGAAATCAAGCTCCAATTACACGAAAACTATTTCTTAGGTACTGCACATACAGAAGAAAAGAAAATATAATTATTTATGGTTGCACTGTATCATTCTCTTCAGGTGTTAAAAGTCCACTTAACAAAAGCGACGCGCAGAAAATAGAGGGCTAGGATCTGCAGTGTGAAAGAGGATTTGAGGTAGAGTACAATTAGGATTTTTTGGTACTACTAAGAATATCATTTTTTTCTTTTGGTAAAGAATTAATCTATTTCGGAGTGCGCGATTATCTATCTCAACAATTGTAGCTCATAGGAATCGAATTCTTGACCTTTTGATCATTCTGAGATCTAGCGAAATCTTATACCACTAGACCAACATATTTGGTGTATAATTAGGTATTAATGAGTAGAGAAATCTTTTTTTCCAGCAAAAGTAAATCAATATTTAATAACCTGTATTGATGGTACATAATACAATACTTTTTTATGAAATATGTCCTTAAAGG
Source organism: Lupinus angustifolius (assembly GCF_001865875.1). NCBI lineage: Eukaryota > Viridiplantae > Streptophyta > Magnoliopsida > Fabales > Fabaceae > Lupinus > Lupinus angustifolius. The sequence continues at coordinate 18,499,356 of NC_032010.1, forward strand.
TTGAGTTGAACAAAACAACAATGTTTAAAAGAGTATATACTAGTAGCCATCCTGGTATTTAAAATATCAGCATATACTTGACCAAACCAATTTGAGCTACTTGCAACTTTTCTATAAATCACACAATTTCCCCAAAATCTTACACAATGCCATCCCACTTGCTAGTCACAAAAATAGAGAATTGTTCAATATAACATATTTAACAAGTTAAAATGAGCACAATATGGTATTAATGTTTGATAGTTGTCATTCCTTTATTAAAAAATATGAATATCTTGAAGATGATTGGAAACTTGGACATGTTGGAGTTAACAATGATTTATATGTATTTAGGATGTTTCCTCGACAATTTTAAATTTCATAATGTGATTCCTATCACTATTTAGAAACCTAGCATACCCCTTTTCTAATTTGTGGCATTTTAGACATGGATATTCTTCACATTTAGTTTTATACAATGTAAGTAAACTCTGTCCCTATGTTCGTTTTGACTATGATAATATCTGTGATTACTTTTATAAGGTTAAGCAAGTTAAATTGTCATTTCCTATAAGTGAGCATAAAATAACGTTCCCTGACATAGTTTACATAGACATATATAAACCTCTAAATTGGTTATAAGTATTTTCTTACTATTGTTGATAATTTTAATAGATACGGGTGGATATTTCTCATAAAATTCAAAGCTGAAACTTATGTCCTTCTTCACAATTTTGGGAGAATTGTCCACACACAATTTCAGAAGACAATAAAAAACATTATGATTTATAATGGTATAGAATTTCTAATGCCTCTCTTTTAATAAGAATTGACCATCATACATCAAACATGTTGGGTTGAAACTCTTCTAACAAAATTCAGAGAAAGTATATACATTTACTAAATGTCACTAGATCCTACTTTTCCAATCAAATCATCCTAAAACCTTTTGGTGCTATGCTGCCAAGCATGTTGCTTATCTCATTAACAAGCTAGCTAGCAATGCCTTATAAGCACAATCAACAGCCTATCTTACTCGGACTAACAGTGTCTGGGAGCCTTTGTTTTGCCTATAGCTTAACTAATCATAGGTTTAAGCTTGATGCTAGAGCTAGACAATGCTTCTTTTTGGGTTTTCAACCAGGGACAAAAGAGTTTGTCCTTCTAAATCTACAGTTCATAGAAATTTTAATTCCAAGGAATGTAATTTTTCATGAACACATTCTCATAACACTAATAACTTCAGCCCATCTTACCCGACCAGAGAAGGCAACAACAAATACTTGAATGACACTGATGATCATGATTGGCTTGTCCATGATTACATTCCACCATCCACTACCAATCATACTTCCTTTATCCCCTAGCATTCCTAATGAAAGAGGTGCTACACATGGCTCTTCACCTCAACCATCCGGTAATATTAGAGGTGATAAAATTATTCATAATACACGATTCATCCAAATTAAAGTCATCTAAATCCATCCGTTAGAGCTAATGGATTTAAATGGATATAATCCAATAGATAATATTGATGATGGATGAATCCAAATTCATTCATTATATCCAATGAATATCCATGAATATATTCATTTGAATGGATATCCAATCCATCCAAAAAAATAAAATCAAAAATATTTTTTTCCCATTAAACATCATGCAGATCCAACTTTGCTATGCAAACTCAACACACAAACTATAAACCAATATTATTAATATCATACCGGTCACTCATCAAACTAGTCAGAGTACTGGTATAGTAGTATGGTGATTCAACCAGTGATTCGCTAATTAAACCACATACTAATATTAGATATACATGTATTTTACACTAATATTAATGTTGAAAAATCGATAAAGAAGACAATAACTATTTTTTATTTATATCACTTGTTAAAAATGTATATTGTAGACCATCTTTTAGATGAGTAAAAAATATAGGAGTCGTGTGTTTGATCATCCATACCAATATTTTGGTAAAAATAAATCATTTTTATTAAAAAAATAATTTTAAATGAAACCAGCCGGTATGACTAGTACGGTTCAATTGAAATTCAGCCGATATGAGCAGTTTTATCGGTATAATTGCATGACCAGTATAAATATTGTATCATAGCGGTATTAAGACATGTTCACCAGTTGGACCGACCTGCACAAATCGATTTTGATACCAGTAATATAAACTACTCTCTTTCTAACAAAATGATTCATTCAACATTGTTATTTTTTTTTATCAATGCATACTTTCTCAAAAAGTTTCAATAATGATTGGTATAACATTTTTGCGTCATGATTGAGCACAAGAGAAAGATGCATGATTGCATAATATAGTATCTCTGACCTCACTTATATTGTTGTCCTTCATAGCTTTCATGAGTAAATTTAAATACTGAGTTTTTTTAAAAAATATTATTTTAAATTGATTTTAAAAAATATTTTATAAATAATCATTTTAAAAAGGATTTTTTTACTTCAAAAAATGTTTTAGTTCAAATTAAAAAAATGGATTGGATATCATCCAATTCATTAAAATTGATATGCGGATAGAATGGATGGTTTGAAATCCATGATATTGATGGATTAGATAATTTAGAAATGTGATTTTATGGATTTATATAGATTGGTGGATGACTTTCCATCCATCCATTATGATCCAAATCTATATGCATCCAAATCTATCCCATTGTCATCCTTAACTAATACCACACATAACATCTTCATCTCCTTCTAATGATATTGTTTCCCTCGAGAGATCTGACTTACATGGGGTTTGCACCTTCTTATTTGGAAAACTTTCATTGCAACCTCAATACTTCATCTTGTCCTCCGCCATCTCAAGGTATAATGCATCTTTTTTCTTTTGTTTTTTCTTATGACATTTTGTCTTCTAAATGCTTGCATTATGTTTTTTGGATCTCCATCAACATTGAGCCTAAGACTTATCATCAATCTCAGCATTGGATTAAAGAATGTAGGACGAATTGAAAATCCTTGAGTTAAATTAAACATAATCCATTATTAATCTATCTCTTGATAAGTTTCCCATTTGTACTATGGGTTTAAATTAAGTACAATTCAGATGGTAGCTTTGAGACCTATAAAACTAGGGTGGTTGTTAAGAACTATACTCAAATTGAAGGTTTAAATTACATCTTCCCAACAATGGCATCTTCACCAATTGAATGTGAATAATGTCCTTCTCCATTGTGACCTCAATGAAGAAGTCTATATGGAACTCCTTCTGGTAATATATCCTCCAAACCCAATCAAGTATGAAGACTTCATAAATCCCTTCATAGATTGAAACAAACAAGTAGGCAATAGTATAACAAACTATCCTTACTCTTCTTTCTTTGAATCATACACAATCAGCCCATGATCACTCTTTGTTTTCTAATAAAAATGGTGATAAATTCATTGTCGTCCTCATCTATGTTGATGATTTAATGTTAGGAGGAAATGAAAACTCTAATATTAGTTCTGTTAAAAATTATTTGCACACCCTTTTAAAATCAAAGACTCAGGACCTCTAAGGTATTTTCTTGGCTTAGAGGTAGCTCGATATCATCTAGGAATAAACATTTGCCAAAGCAAATAGACCCTTCACATCCTTTTAGACATCAACTTTCTCTCTACCAAACTTCTTTCTCCTTTTATGTTCATCACAAATAAACTCCACCAAAATGATGGAGATCCTTATCTTGACCATGCACTTTATAGTTGGTTAGTTGGGAGATTGTTATACCTCACCAACACAAAGTTATATATTTGTTATGATGTGCAATAACTTAGCCAATACATGGACCAACCAACAAACACTCACTACAAAACATTGACAAGAGTACTTAGATGCATGAAGTCCTCTCCAGACTAAAGTTTATTCAACCCTCCTACATCTTCCCTCTAACTTAGTCTTTTTTTACTCTAATTAGGGCACATGCATAGATTCCAGGAAATCCTTCTTTGTTCACTGTGTTTTCTTAGATAATTCACTCATTTTATGAAAATCAGAGAAGCAACAAACAATTTTCAGGTCATCCTCAATAGATGAACACAAATCATTGGTTGTGACTTCTTGTGAAGTTCAACGGGTTACTTTTTAGTTGGTTCATTCTCTATTCCCTGTATTCCCCCTGTTAGAATTAATTCAGTTTCTTATAGTGTTAGTTTTGATTTAGTTAGGAACTTATAAAGATAGTAAGTTCAGTGTAGTTGTTGAAACGTTACTATAAATAGCCTTTGTAATTCACTTGATTACACAATGAATATACATATACATTTCAATCAATTCCTTCTGTTATTCTTCTTCTGATTCCTTCTTCTTCTTCCTCTGTTTCTTTCCGCACACAACTCATCTTCTTCTCATCTTGTTCTTGGTTAGTTGCATAAGGTGCAGTTTTATGCTTAAAGATTCAATAGTGGTATCTAGAGCCTTCTGTTCGAGACTAGAAGTTGTGGAAGGAAGAATTGGAGACACAAGAACAATGGCCACGAACAATGGTTTCACTATGTCATTACCAGTTCTGGTTGGGAAGAATTATGATAGATGGCAGGTTCAGATGAAAGTGCTCTTTGGTTATCAAGAAGTTCTTGAAGTGGTGTAGAATGGTGTTCAAACAGTTGAAGATGATGCACCTGAAGTTCAGCAATATACATTCAGAGAAGGCAAGAGAAAAGATTGCAAGGCGCTCTTCATGATTCATCAATGTGTAGATGAATCAAACTTTGAGAAGATCTCAAGTGCTAGAACAACCAAAGAAACTTGGGAAAACCTGTAAAAATACTATGCAGGGGCAGAAAAAGTGAAGAAGGTTAAATTGCAGACTCTAAGAAGGGAATATGAGCTGCTACAGATGAAAGATAGTGAAACAATTTCGGATTATTTCACAAAAATCAGATCTCTCACAAACCAAATGAAAAGCTGTGGTGAGGAAATGAGAGAACAACTAGTAGTGGAAAAGGTTTTGAGAACCTTGGTACCCAAATTTGATCATGTGGTTGTGGCTATAGAAGAATCATAAGATCTTGAACAATTCAAGATTGATGAGTTGTAGAGCTCCTTGGAAGCACACAAGCAGAGAATCAAGGAGATGAGTCAAGATATAGGTGAACACCAACCTCAAGCTCTACAAGCATACTCCTTCAAAAGACACTCTAGCCAAGGAAACTTTAGCAAGAAAAGCAAGGGTAGAATGAAAGTTGATAAAGGAAGAAGCAGTGATAGATCAAGACATGATTCAAGCTCCAACTTCTCTCAATAACAAGCAAACAGAAAGCCTAAGAAGAAATTTGATTAAAGCAAGATCCAATGCTACAACTACAAGAATCTTGGGCACTTTGCCTCTGAATGCAGATTCAAAAATGAGAATGTTGGAACAGCAGAAGCAAGATTGGCTCATGAATATGAGTCAGATGAAGAACAAGTTCTTCTCATGGTCACGTCTGAAAAGGATCAAGCCAATGGTGATTGTTGGTACCTTGATATGGGTTGCTCAAATCATATGACATGTCACAGAGAATGGTTTACAAATCTTGATGAATTAGCTAAGAGCAGAGTCAAATTTGTAGATCATAGCTTTATTGAGTCTGAAGGGATTGGAGACATTTCAATTCAAAGGAAGGATGGAAGATACTCAAGCATTCATAATGTGCTCTATGTGCCCAAGATGAAGAGAAATCTCTTGAGCATGGGGCAACTGCTTGAAAGAGGATACATTATGTCAATGATGAATAAAACTCTAAAGGTATTTGATGATGGAAAGAACTTAATTATGAAGGTCCCTCTATCAAGTAACAGGACATTCAAAATTGGAATTCAAGTGGGAAATCATAGTTGTCTTATGTCTAAAGTCTCTCAAGATAGTTGGATATGGCACAAGAGGTATGCACACCTGAATTTTAAGAGCCTTGAATCATTGAGTAGAGCTGAGATTGTGAATGGCTTACCATCAATTAACATCCCTGGTGGCTTGTGTGAAAAGTGCTTAGCAAGCAAACAAACCAGAACATCATTTACCTCTCACATTCCATCCAAGACTAGAAGAACACTTGAGTTGATCTACTCAGATGTTTGTGGTCCATTTGAAGAAAACTCATTGGGAGGCAACAAATTTTTTGTGAGCTTCATTGATGATTTCACAAGAAAAGTCTGGGTGTATCTGATTAAAAGGAAGAATGATGTGTTCACCACCTTCACAAACTTCAAAACTCAGGTTGAAAGGCAAAGTGGACAGAAATTAAAGACTCTAAGAACTGATGGGGGTGGGGAATACAACTCAAACGAATGGACAGAATTTTGCATCAAGGAAGGAATGATTCATGAAGTGATAGCTCCATACACTCCACAACATAATGGCACTGAAGAGAGATTAAATAGGACACTCCTCAACATGGCAATAAGCATGATCAAAACAAAGAATCTACCTAAGAAATTCTGGGGTGAGGCTATCTCAACTGCAACCTATATACTAAACAGATCTCCTACTAAAAGACTGAAGGAAATCACACCTGAAGAAGCTTGATCGGGTTTGAATCCAAATGTGAGTCACTTAAGGATCTTTGGCTCAATATGCTACAAGCATGTTCCTGATCAACTAAGGAAGAAGCTTGATGACAGAAGTGTAAAGATGATCCTACTTGGCTTTCACTCAACATGGGCATATAAAGTTTTTGATCCTTCAACTCAAAAGATAATGATAAGCAGAGATGTAAGATTTTGATGAGTCACAAGCTTGAGTTTGGAAACAAAATTCTGAAGGAACAGAAGGCAAACATTACTGCATCTTGAGGAAGACAATTCAACAGAACAATTACCATGTGTTGAACAACAAATCAGAGAACAATTCGTTCATGGAAGAACCAGCTCAAGAAGACCTCTTAGAACAAGACAAGCTCCACATAGACTGAGTGACTATGAAGTCTTCCCAGATTCAAGCATTACTACAGAAGGAGATCTAGTACATATAGCCCTGATAGCAGAAATGGAACCAGTGAGCTTTGATGAGGTAGTAAAGGAACCTCATTGGAATGAAGCCATGAAAGAGGAACTCAAGTCAATTGAAAGAAATCGGACTTGGGAATTCACTAAGCTGCCATCAAACAAGAGAGCAATATATGTTAAGTGGGTTTACAAAGTAAAAGTAAATCCAAAAGGTGAGGTGACTAAGCACAAAGCTAGATTGGTGGCAAAAGGGTTCTTGGAGAAACAAGGATTAGATTATGAGGAAGTATTTGCTCCTGTGGCAAGGATAGAAACCATAAGACTAGTTGTGTCATTGGCAAGCTATCACAATTGGCCAATTCACCAAATGGATGTTAAATCTGCCTTTCTAAATGGACCCTTAGTAGAAGAGGTATATGTCACTCAACCACCAGGTTTTATAGTGGTATGAAAGGAAGATCAAGTCTATAAGTTTCACAAGGCTCTCTATGGTTTGAAACAGGCACCAAGGGCCTGGAATAAGAGAATCAATGGGTTCCTTTCACAACTTGGTTTTGTCAAATGCACTACTGAGTATGGAATCTATGTAAGAGGTTCAAACTTGGATAACTTGCTAATAGTTTGCTTGTATATGGATGATTTGTTGGTAACAGGCAAGGAGATCAAAGAAGTTTGTGCATTCAAGGATGATATGAAAGCTGAATTTGACATGAGTGATTTGGGCAAACTATCTTACTTCGTTGGTCTGCAATTCACAGAAATAGAGACTGGTTTCTTCATGCACCAAAGTAAATATGCTCTTGATGTGTTGGAACAATTTCAGATGAACAATTGCAACTCAGCCTCTACACCAGTTGAAGCTGGAATCTCTAGCACCTCAACTGATGAAGATCAAGCAGTAGGCAACACTCTCTTTAGAAAAATGATAGGGTGTTTGAGATATGTATGCAATACAAGGCCTGACATTGCTTATGGTGTTGGATTTGTGAGCAGACTTATGCAAACACCAAAGAAATCTCATCTACTTGCTGCAAAACGACTGCTTAGATACATCAAAGGAACAATTGGGTATGGTGTATTGCTTCCCAACAAAACTTGCAGCAATACAAACAAACACATCATGGTTGGGTATAGTGATGCAGACTGGTGTGGGGATAAGGATGATAGAAATAGTACATCTGACTATGTGTTCATGCTTGGTGATGCTCCAATATCATGGTGTTCCAAGAAGCAAATCGTGGTGGCTCTATCCTCATGTGAAGCAGAATACATCTTTGCTTGTATGGATGCTTGCCAATCAGTTTGGTTGGAAACTTTACTCGAAGAGCTAAAGCTCAGGAAGGAAGGAGAGAGCATGTTGCTAATGGTTGACAACAAATCAGCCATAAATCTTGCCAAGAATCCTGTTGCACACGGGTGGAGCAAGCACATTAAGATACGTTTCCATTACTTACGAGATCAAGTAAATAGAGAAAGGCTCAAGTTGAAGTTCTGCAATTCTGAAAATCAGTTTGTTGATATATTCACCAAACCATTGAAGAAAGGGAGATTTAAAGAACTTAGGCACAAACTAGGAGTTGTATGTTTGGATGAAAAGAATAAGAATTGAATTAAGGGGTAGTTTTAGAATTAATTCAGTTTCTTATAGTGTTAGTTTTGATTTAGTTAGGAACTTCCGAAGATAGTAAGTTCGGTTAGTTGGTAGTTGTTGAAATGTTACTATAAATAGCCTTTGTAATTCACTTGATTCACAATGAATATACATATACATTTTAATCAATTCCTTATGTTTTCTTCTTATGATTCCTTCTTCTTCTTCCTCTGTTTCTTTCCACACACAACACAACTCATCTTGTTCTTGGTTAGTTGCATAAGGTGCAGTTTTATGCTTAAAGATTCAACACCCCCTACACTCCTTTATTGTGATGGTACTTCTGTTTGTTATATTACTAACAATTCTGTTTTGCATAGAAGAACTAAATATATTGATATGGATTATCATGTGGTTAGTGAAAGACTACAACAAAGATTTTTCCATCTTTTGTCTATTCCTTCCAACTAATGATCAATGTGTTGATATCATTATTTCCTCTCCAATATGAGAGTTCTAAACATTCAATCTCCATCTTAAAAGTGTTGGAGAATATCTCCATCCGAAATCCATAGATTAAACGCGGAAGTCCTTATGAACATGACTTTGTTCCCATAACCTAATGTTTATGCCCACACATAAACCCAAATGGAACAACCATGGTCCAGACCGAAGAAACCCCAAATGAGTTCATGGTGAAGATGAAGAACATACATTGTTGAGCCATTTCCGGAATCTCGAAGGTATGAGGGTGCGATGATCTCCCAGATGTTAGAGCCTGAATGGTTTTCCTTATACTTCTCTAGAGGGGAATGAGAAAACCAAAAGCTTGAGAGTGTGTGTTGTGTTAGGAGAGGACCCTTATGGTTACCTTATGTTATATGCCTAATGGATGAGTTGATAGTGTTATATCCTTTTGGATAACACTATCTTCATCCTACCTTATTCTCCTCAACTTTACACCTGAAAACATGTTGCTCTACAAATGGGGACCATAACCCATAAAAGTAACCCCGTAGTGGTTACTACTTTAGTTGCAATAATTCTAATTCAGTCCCTTCATCAAATCAGAAATTTCCTGAAGGTATCTACACTTATATTATTTCAT
>NC_032010.1:18509073-18509286 GCF_001865875.1 Lupinus angustifolius
TCCATATCGAATCATAGTGAACTTCGTCATATTAATCATGGCTAATTCAACAATGATCACCAACATTGATACAACTAAATGACTTAGATTCATCATGAAATGTGTAGCATGAAAATCACATGAATATGATAAGTACATGTCAATTTTCAACTGGTCCTACTTGACTTTAGTAAGATCCTTAATAATAACATAAAACCTTATTGTACAAAGTAT
>NC_032010.1:18509386-18509752 GCF_001865875.1 Lupinus angustifolius
GTTAGTGCCTAAGTGTTCTATGGAAAGTTGTCCACTTTGTACCTTCTCCTTAACAACTAGGAACTTAATGTCGATGTGTTTTGACTTTGCCGAACTCCTATTGTTGTTGGAGAACAACATAGCTGATTTATTGTCACAGTATAACTTTAGTGGTCTTTCAATTCTTTCCACAATTCGCAGCTCAGTTACAAAATTTCTCAGCCATGATGCCTGAAGTGATGCCTCATAACATGCTATATATTCTGATGCCATGGTGGATGAAGCTACAAGGTTTTGCTTGGCAGAACGCCAAGAAACCGCACCACCGGTTAACAGATAAACATAGCCCGAAGTAGATCGTCTACTATCTTGGCATCCCACAAAATC
>NC_032010.1:18509852-18510530 GCF_001865875.1 Lupinus angustifolius
TTAGTTGGCACCCTATTAAGAATATAAGTTGTTGTCTTAAGTGCCTCTCCCCATAGTGACTCTGGTAAGGTAGAGTGACAAATCATACTCCTTACCATATCCTTAAGAGTCCGGTTTCGTCTTTCAGACACACCATTCATGCTAGGCGATCCTAACATGGTGTACTGTGGGACTATACCACATTCCTCCAGGTATTTGGAAAAAGGCCATGGACGTTGTTCACCTGAACCGTCATATCTACCATAGTATTCACCACCACGGTCAGATCTTATGGCGGAGGTACTAGGTCATGATTAAAGTGGACTCGATAAGAGCTTTAGACTTCTAGGTCACCAGATCGCATCCAATTCCGGAAGAAAGGAAACCGAATACCATGGGTTAGAAACAAGAAGGATCGAGCCCTCCAAGCTGCTAACTCATGATACCAGAAACGATATAGGTGGTCCATTCCACCAATACCAGATATGACTCGAAAGCATGTAAGGCCATGCCCAAGGCCGATTAGGAAAGAGCCACTCTGATACCATTTTGTAACGCCCCGAAAAATACTTCTCAAAAACATTGCGGAAAAATGGGTAAATTTTTATTTATTTATGAAGAGATTGTATAAAATTGTTTACTTTTAAAACCTTCCTTTTCCGGGACATCACTTTAAGTAACTCAAATGCGGAAAATCAA
>NC_032010.1:18510630-18511234 GCF_001865875.1 Lupinus angustifolius
GGTGCTCTAAGTCGTCCCGTCATTTCCTCTCCACTACTTCATGGTCACAATGCAATGCATTCTTAATCAGAATCAAATGCAAATGTATTAATCAAACACATGATCGGCCCATCCTTAAGCCATCTCCCGACAAGGAATGCTTCTCGTGGGACCCGATAGTACGTCAACCGTACATGCTCAAGGTAACATCTCAATCACTACAACTCATCACCGGACAATCCTGGACGGTCACATGACCAAGCCTCTTACGGTCGGTCGATCGTTGTACAGTGATATTATGTATCCTTACTAGGGTACCCCCCTAGTTCACGACTTCAAGTCGGATACTTGCCCAACAAGGCATCAACATAACAATACTTTCACAACATCATCTTTATACTATTTAAGACATGATCTCATTCCACAACTTTATACCACAACACCCTACCCGGGTTCATCGCATTGTTCACAACCTCATCTTATTTCAATCTTTCCATACTGTCCCTCGCCCAAGCGGGGACTAGTCGCCCTAGGCAACAATTCGTCTTTAAATTCCAAATAAACTAGAGCTTTCCTTGCCCAGACGAAAGTATTATCGCCCAAGCGAGGTCTCTTCTCGCTCAAG
>NC_032010.1:18511334-18535299 GCF_001865875.1 Lupinus angustifolius
TCATAGGGTGGCTAATGAGATCATAAGATATTTGAGAAAGTGATGGGAGATTTGCTTTATGGAAGTCAACTCTCTCATCCCAATGCCAAATGATCACCTTGTGGACACGTGCGATAAACATGCCCGAGTATTATCGGCCAATACTCGATCGGGTATTATAAATCGCCCGATCCTAATATCCGATTAGAATTTCGGATTTCGGCATTCCAAGTGAAAAATATTTGGAAAATAGGTATGAGTGTAATCAGAGTCTATTTTGACTCGAAATTAAATTACGAATCCAACGGCGCGATCGGAATTCGATTCCGAGTTACAGAACTCAAAAAGACACGTTTTGAGCCGTACCGGGCAGATTTCGGCCCCGACAGTGGTCCAGAACCGACTGTCTCCAAAAATTGCCAAAATTTACCATAAAATCGGAAATAAAATTTCAAGAATAAAACTCAACTAGAGTTTTGTCTAATTCCTTACCGAAAATTCACAGAAATTCATTTTCGAATATATAATTAATGAAACTATTAGTAAATTCTTATAATTCAAAATCGTAAAATTCGCGGTGTTACATCCTTTACTTGATTGCTTGTGGCCAACGCTGCGCAACGATCGCTTCCGCTGCACCAACAATTGGTATCAGAGCCAATTGGTAGATGGCTCTTCACCCATACGTCAGATAATGGCTAAAGAGTGTGAAGGCGTGATGGCTAGACAAGGTGCGTCAAAGGTAATGGCAAAGATATAGTAGATGAGTTGAAGAAGAAGGAAACATGGCGAAAATGTAGTGTGGGCGATATATGTGTTGATCCATAACCCCATAAGTTCATGTATTGGGTTAGGATCAAGGTGGAGATAAAGACTCATGTGTTGAGTTAGATGCTGACAATATCTCTCTAGATGTTGAGAGAATGTTCTCATTGGAGATGAGAAGGAGAATATCGTAATGACGTGTGTGAGACGTCATAGTGAAAGATATTTATTGTTAGCAGATCCACAAAAGCACAAGGGCGATGACTGACTTTGATGTAGGGTGTGACACGGGCATTGGCCTTGATGCAAGTTGTAACACGAGCATTGGTAGAGATGCAGAGGTGTGACATGGGCATTGGCTTGGATGCAAGGATGTGACACAGACATTAGTTAGCTCACTTCAATTGGCTCACTTGAAATAATAGACAACTTATTGGACAACCAAATAATGACCAAAGTCAATGCACAAAGATACCAAAACCCCATAAATCTTAAATTTTCCCAAAATTTTTTTTTCGCTTGGGTGAGCGTACACTCGCTTGGGCTAGATAAAAGACAATGCTTCTGTTCAATTCTCGCTTGAGCGAAAAATATACCATGATTCTGCTCAATTCTCGCTTGAGCGCGAGCACAGCGATAACACACGAACAGTACGATTTCTGCATCATTCTTCTCCAAAAATTCACCCAAAATTCAAGAAAACAACAGGAAAAACATTGATTCATTGTCGAATCTATGTATATGCACATGGAAAACAATCAATTTCTTATCCTAATCGATCCATGGCATGAACAAAACATCAAAACCCTAAATCAAACCAGATTTGGGGAAGAAAAGCAAGAACCCTAATTTCACACATGAATCAGATTGGGGTGACTCTGATACTACTTGTTGGAGAATATCTCCATCCGAAATCCATAGATTAAACACGGAAGTCCTTATGACCATGGCTTTGTTCCCATAACCTAATGTTTATGCCCATACATAAACCCAATTGGAACAACCATGGTCCAGACCGAAGAAATCCCAAATGAGTTCATGGTGAAGATGAAGAACATACCTTGTTGAGCCATTTCCGGAATCTCGAAGGTATGAGGGGGCGATGATCTTCCAGATGTTAGAGCCCGAATGGTTTTCCTTATGCTTCTCTAGAGGGGAATGAGAAAACCAAAAGCTTGAGAGTGTATGTTGTGTTAAGAGAGGAGCCTTATGGTTACCTTATATTATATGCCTAATGGATGAGTTGATAGTGTTATATCCTTTTGGATAACACTATCCTCATTCTACCTTGTTCTCCTCAACTTTATACCTGAAAACCTGTTGCTCTACAAATGGGGATCATAACCCATAAAAGTAACCACTACGTGGTTACTACTTTAGTTGCAATAATTCTGATTCAGTCCCTTCATCAAATCAGAAATTACCTGAAGGTATCTACACTTATATTATTTCATGACACATATGCCCTTAGCCACCAAATTAATTACTGAAGATCATTTTATATTTTGGCTAATTACATAATGGCCATAACACAATCATAGAATTATATTTGTGATCCATAAATTGTCAGAAATTTTAACAAAAAGTGCTATTGCAGATTATCTTAGACCCAATAGTGAGGCCTACTTACATTGCATTCATCTATTATAGTATGTAACCATAAGAATGGTGGTTTTTCTTTTCTGCAGAAATAGAGCATGAGCTCTATTTGGTGTAGACCATCCATTTAGTGATACGTTGTCTTTTACTCATTGGCTTGTAATTATCTTATTCTATTCTAGGAAGTTAGTTTGGAATTGGTTGGGATTGTAAATATTTTGGTTAATCGCTTGGTTTGCAAGCTATTTTTTCATCCTTCTATAAATGTAACTTGGGTTTGCAAATTCAATAAGATTTTGAGATGAAATTTTCCACAAATCGTTTTAGTTGACTCATTTTCCCACCAATTTTCTTCCCATTTCTTTTATTAGGACTTTCAAGTAGTAGTACTCATATTATTGAGTGACAGTGGTTATATCTATAGGTATAATTTCAAAATGATTTTTAAATTTTGTAGTGATTATCTGATACAGTGATTATATGTGTGTATAGTATCTATATGCAGTGATTTAAATTTTTTCATCTTGCTGAAATTATAGTAGATAATCTACTTGCACCACCCTAGCACGAAATATATTAAGGAGTGAAACATAGTAAAGATATTCAAAAGTATTTAATTGATTATGAATTGTATGAGGGGGAAAATTACCAATGAATCGATGACAAAAAGAACTTGGCCGGAATTGAGAGAAGCCCAATGGGAATTGGGAAGATACAAAAATATTCAAGCTTATAATTGAAGAGTTCCCTCACGAAATTCAAAGTATATATGTTACTAATTGTCCTATTAAAATTATATAAATCGAATTATTAATATAATTGACTCAATTTTAACTTTAAATTTACAAACAGCCTTGTTCAAATTATATTTTTGCATTAGTTTGGAAAGATTTTTAGTTACCAATATTATTGTTATACCAGTTATTAACGATCAAAACAATTCAATCACTGTTACCACCTTATATTCGTTTCTAAAATAAAATGTACCATATTGAGAACTCAATTAATGGACAAAATTAGTTGGTATATTTTTTAGTTTTCAGGAAATGTCAAATTTATCATCAAAACAATCAAGAATTTTAGTTTTATACCTTTCAAGTATTATCAATTGAAGGTAATATCATAATAATTTTTTAAAATTATGATTCTGAACATATTTAAAATAGACAATTTTTTTTACTCCTAAGATTTTATTGACTGAATTTCAAAGAAGATATGATTATAAAAAGAAGTCAAAGAAGATATGATTACAAAAAAAAGTCAAAGAAGATATGAGATTATAAGAAGTCACTACCATCTGTGTAAATCAAGAGAATACAAATAACTTCATTAGAAAACTAAATGAGACAATTGATAATTAAATACAAGTGTAAAATCTATAGACTGATACTGTAAAAGTTTATATACATGCATTTCATCATTTACTATTCATTTGAATTACATTTCTTGATAAGTCAATTCAATCATAAGTAAACAGTAGTGCATTTTTTCATTAAATAGATGTTCTAAAAATTATAAAGTTTAAATTTTAACATTTAATAATAATAATAAACACGTGTTAATATTAGTTTCTCTGGGGATTTTATGCGAGGAGCTATGCCAGGATTCATTTTCTCGAAAATAAATGAATAACAAGTATACAACATTATCAAACTTGAGGATTCATATAAAAAAATGTAAAAACTGGAAAGAGATAGTGTTCACCAATTTAAATAAAGAAACACATGTTATGGATAGAAAACCAAGATGGTTGTATAATTTAAATTAATGTTCTTATTGGATAAAGTAATAGATATTACATCGAATTATTTCAAAAAATAAAATAAAACAAATAAAAAACAGCAGAACCTATCCACTAAAGCCTAAACTTTTCTACCAAAACTTGCATCCTTGCCTCCTTGGTCTATAAAGTGAATTTTAGTTTTATACCTTTCAACAATGCCTAAACTTTCAATACGCCCAAATAAAGTGAAGCTTTCAATACGCCCACAAGTAACACAAACTAGATTAAGGATGGGAGGGGGTGAAAGGATGAACCTAAGCAACACTAAGGACCTACATGAAAAGAATAAAAAAATGCATCGGACGGATGCACTACTGTAATGTACAACGACAATCAAGCCTTAATCCCAGAAGGTTATGATAATATTTACCTTACGAAAAGGGAAGGGCATATCGAAGTATAGAGACGAAAACTAGACATCATTCTAAGGAAACCAGTCATGCAGTCATCACCTACACGTGACCAAATTAGTTAAAGAAGGAACAACTGAAGAACTATAAATGGAAGGATCCCCTCCATAATTGTAATTCTCATGATCAACTTTCATTGATGCTGGAATCACAAAACAGTCAGAAGAATCTGATTCCACAACCTTTGGTAGGTTCTGACAAGATGTACTGCTATATTGTCTCCTTTTCTTAGTCATCCATCTTAGTTGAGGAAATAAATCATTCTTCAAGAGATCTGGAACCACCTCAAATTTTTTAGGTTTATATGTTTTAAAATCCAAGCAAGTATAAGATTGCTTAGATTCTACTCTATCTCCAGATGCTACAGTGGATTTGCTATCATAGGATTTGGATGATTCTTGCTTTGTTTTTAAGCTAGTCAATATAGAAGTCACAAGATCAGGCCTTTCCTTCATATTCACCCACCCATTCCCTGACCAATCTTGAGAATGTCTTAATTTATCAGGACCAAAAGTTGACAGCACTTTTCCCCCTGCAAAGAACCATAAGGATTAATCATGAATTCATGACCTAGAAAGATTGTTGCCAAACTTAAAAGCTAGCTAAGGAAGCATAGGCCATACCTGGGAAATAGACATGATATTTAGCATCAGACTCTTCTAGAACAACAATGCCTTCCCACCACCCATCATGCCACCATGCATCAACAATGGAACCAACACCACCCAACCAAGAAATTCCGGGTTTATTAGACTCCAGTGCTGGCCGAATCTTGGTCCTCCCATGCATTCGAAGACCCATATCATCAGGCACTACAACTCTGGATGCTGGAATCCATTCCTTAAACAAAGAAAAATAATAAAACAAAAGTTAGCCTCTGCATATATACTCATAAATCTTCAATAAAAATGACTACAAGGGCAAAAAATGGTCATTAACAAACCTCGAGCTTCTTAGCTTCATCAACCGCATCCTGAACGTCTTGATATTGAACCTTCACTTTATCTTTGTGCTTCTTAATCACAGAGGCTCTAAACCAACACCCTCTAATCCCACTGTCTTGAGAGAGGACCTCAACTTCAGAACCTACAACGAAATGTTGTGAAGTAGCATTTGTTTCTTTGACATTGGCCAATGTGGTGGGACCAACAATCTTAGAGGAATCGTTTCTAGCACTGATTTTCATATTAATCTTGCTACAAGTCAGATTTTCCAACCTAAGAGCGGCTAAATCAACCGATTCTTTCACGTCAACTTTAGTACAGCGCTGTCTCTTCTTAGGTCTAATCCCGTTAGCACACTGGAGGTTATCTTCCAGTTCTGAGCTATCATCAGATTTCCCAGAACTCCCATTAGACTTTGATTGCCCAGAACTCCTATTAGACTTTGATTTCCCAGATCTCCCATTAAACATTGATTGCCCGGAGCTGCCATTAGACATTGATTGCCCGGAGCTGCCATTAGACTTTGATTGCCCGGAGCTGCCATTAGACTTTGATTGCCCAGAGCTGCCATTAGGCTTTGATTGCCCAGAGCTGTCATTAGACTTCGAGTCAGATGGAGTATACATGTACCTTAGTATTTCCTGCTTCCAGTAACCCCTAATTTGAGTTATATCAAAGGGTTTGACACCATTGTCACCAAATTGATGCTCACACACAAACGGTTCCAAGTGTGTATAATGGGCCTCGTTCGGAAACTTCTTGTAGTGCTGGGGGCTGAGGACACTAGCCAATCCATCTATGCATTCAACACTGAGATCTTGAAGATAATGAGAAAAGAAAACCTCTCTGTCACTAAAATTGTGAGGCAAAACAATACTAACCTCATCAATTTTGTGAAACCAGCGTACCATAACCATCTTGTTGCCTCTGGAGTCCTCATACAGGTCTTCCAAGTAGGCAACTAGATGTTTGTCCTCTTCTGCTAGGATATATACAAAATCATATACCTGAAAACATCACGAGAAGACAATGAAAATCATAGGAGTCAGAATACAAACTATGTATGGCTAACAAAAGATGATAAAATTTGTAAACAAAGCACATGACAAAATGGACAAAACTCACCGATATCTGAAAACCATTTCGCTTAAATGACTGATAGTGATTTCTTCTTTTCCTACAGGTCCACGGTGACCCTAACCAGGTGAATTCTTTTGTAAAGAGGCTCAACTTCCGTGATTGGTTATCCTGTAAAGACGCAACGGTTAAACAACGTGATGTAAATTGGACATATTAAAGAGCATATATAACAAAGCAAATACAATTAGGGTCAATGCATATCTTCAAAAACAATACCTTCAAGGTTTGAATTTCAGATCCACAAACATCCTCGTCTGCCGCATGAGAAACATCTTCTGCAGACGAATCTGTAAGGTTACAGGGAAATAGAACAACTTAGAGAAGCATCAACAATAGCAGAATCCCATAGAAAGAATATGAAGGTAAAAAATGAAGTTATTTATCACGCATCATTCCAAAACCCAAATTAACAAAATAAAGGTGAAAATCTTTTACAGTATTAAAAAAGATATAAACAAGTAATTTTATGTATAAGGATGAAAAACAGAAAAAGAACAAAAACCATACAGCTAAAAGGATCTGGGGCGTGAAGGAAAAACACAGAAACGCACGGCAAGGTGGCATTCAAATCTCAATTTCACACCAAAACTACTATGAAAATTTGAGGAGAAACAAAACTGTACAACCCGAACACCAAAATACAATTTTCTTATTATCAATTATTTTTTATCCAAAAAATGATTTCCAGAATCCAGAAGGGTGGTTTGTTAAGACTTTTATAGCTCGAAAAACATATAAATTTGAAGAAATGATAACGCTAACAGAATCGAAATCTCAAATCCCGGGAATAATTTTTCTTAAAAAATAAATACTAATTGCGGACTCCAACCAAAGTCCCAGAACCAAAAAGGTGAATTAACGAAAATTGTTAAACCGCAAAAACAACGGTAGGAATCTGAATCAATCAAAAATCTCAAACTTTCACCATACGAAAATTCTAAAAGGGGGAGCACAAAACTGTGTAACCCGAACACTAAAAACGCAATTTTCATTAAAAACTTGAATTCCCAGACTGTGTAACTCTTTTTTAATTAACAAATTGGAGGAAAATACGATTATGAATTTGTTCTTACAAAAAAAAAATCAAATTGCAGACCCCAATTCCCAGAACCAAAACATTAAATTACTGAAACTTTTTTCTATTTTGTAATTACAAAACACTAATTTGAGGTGAAGAAGCGTGTGAACGAACCTGAAACGATAGAATCCAACCAATCAATAACCTCTCTTCTTGATTTGGGCTTCAAATAAGGACCCAAAGAAGGGTTCTTCAACGCATAACGATAATGCATGTGCCTCAAGCTCTTCTCTTTTCCTATCACTGCAAGATCCGAATCACCACTTTGTCTCTTGAGAAAATAATGAACCACCCTTCTTCCCTTTTCACTCGAAACAAACACCTCCTCCCAGCTCACATACCCATGGTACGATGTTGTTGCCGCCGAAGAACCCGCCAATCTCTCCATTGAACAAGAACAAGCAAACCCTAATTCGAAATTTTGAACCCGGAATTAAACGACCGCGTTTGGTGCACACTTTCTCTCTAAAAAACGAAGGTTTGAGAAAGAGGAAGAAGATAGGGGAGAGAAATTGGATTGAATTGCGATTTTAAAATGTTGTGTAAGAAGAGAAAGGTAGGGTTCTAGACTTCTAGGGTTTCGACATCTGGAAAGTTCGATTTAGATCGGACGGTTAATATTTGTTTGGCTTATTTGACTTGCATGAGAGCCGTTTGAAGTTACGGGAAAATTTTGCATGACGAAAATATCCCTGATGGTAGGGTTTGATTTACAGTATTACCTAGGTTAAATGTTTTTTAATGTCACGTGTTGTAAATCCACGGGACACAAGAAACTGAAGAAAGGGTATCAATGATATTGACTATTGACTATTCAGCGGAATGAAGATGGAAAGGAAAGAATTGATGAATCTGGCAATACGAAAATAAGACAGGTTTCGTACGAAATTTTGTTACCTCTTCCTAAAACACATGTCTGAAGAATAATTTAAATCTTTTTATGGTATGCTACACCAAAATCATTACTCCTGTCTATAATAATCTATTTGTATCCATAAATACACAACTCACTCATACGTTTTAAATATTTTTCATCATGGGTATCATAGTCATTCCCTTCTTCACACATATTTTTCATTCATTTTGTAGGAACTCCGGATAAATCAAATCAATTCAGTATTAATTTAAAACTTGACTCATTATTTAGTTTGAAAACTTGGTTCATGAATAAAGTGAGTCGAACTTAAGTTGAAAATTAAGGTCACTAAATAAACGAGTCAAACTTAAGCTAGAAATTGAGGTTGTTAAATAAACGAGTCAAATTTGAGCTAGATATATTCAATTAATTAAGTTTATGAACTGACTCGATATATACTAATTTTTTATATTTTGTGTTATTATACGATGATGCATGCACTATTTTTTATGTTTATTATTTTATTTATATATATATATATATATATAAGAACAATGGTATATTTATATAGATAACATTGTGTAGTATTTTTTAAAAACGAATTAATTATTTGAGTTGTCCAAATGAATCAATTCGAGTTGAGTCGAACACTTCATGAACTTTAACCAAATTGAACTCCAGCTAAAGCAATAACTTGTATCGAACTCGAGTCGAGTTTTGAGCTGAAAAAATCCTTATTGAGCTGGGCTCTAATTCAACTACTCGTTTCCAGTGGTACATGTTGGTATTGCCTACATAATAATAAACCTAAACCGGGATTAATCACAAGTGATCCTAATCATGCTAGATGTCATATTACTGTCATATACATAATTGTAATTATAAAATCTCTCATTCAACTCGTAAATAAATTATACCCTAATACAATATGATAATTATATCGAACATACAATTAAATCGATCAAAATTTATTAATATAAAAAATATTGATAAAATCATATCATATAAGTGAAAACAAATACACAATGACAAAGTCATAATTTCAAAAAGGACAAGGGGTTCAAATCTTGAACCTTATACTTGTCTGTAACATAATTGGTCACTAAATCATTTCAATAACTATGTTACATGTTAAGAGTAATAATATTTATATTTATTATAATATATAATTTAATAAATAGAGTTTAACGATTGAATCATTATATTATTATAGCAGTATTCTAACTAGTATGATAACTAATAACATATTGATAACACTACTCATATACATTAAAACAAATAATTTTTTAATATTATTATAAGTGTTAAAATAATATATAATAACTATGATAATTAATAACCTAATCTGGAAAAATAAAATAAAAAACAAATATACTACTATTAACACTAATAAATATAATCTGAAAAAAATAAAAATAAAAATAAAATAAACATGAGAATTGAGAATCTAATCTAAATTAAAATATAGAATAAATAAAAACAAATAAAAATTTAAGACTGGTAATCTAGTCGAAATGAAAAAGAAATATAAATTAAACATGAACTTAACAATTTTTTAGTATTATCAACAAATGTCACTCCAAAAATCGAACTCTTGATCTTTTGGGTTTTTTGAGAATCTAACAAGATATTACACTATTAGACATAAATAATTATAAGAAAATATTAATATGCAAAAATTATAGTAATTATTATAATAATATATTAATTATAATGGTAAGTATTAAAGTAATAATAGTAATACTAAATATAATAGTTTACTAATAAAGGTTATAATTACATTAATAATAATATAATAATAACCAAAATGGTAATAATGATTATAATAATAAAAAAAATGATAATAAATATTATTATAATAATTAGTAAGAATTATTATAATTATAACAAAAATGGTAATTATTATTATTATTATAATAATAATAATAAGTAAGAATGAGCGAATAAAATAATTATATATAAAACAAAATTAAAATGAAAGTACTTGCAAGGATGAGTATGAAGAAAGTTGGCAGGGATACCGATGTTTATGAAATATCATCCCTACAATATAACATTTTATCCACATGTGATATTATATTATTTGGCAGAGACATATTTTTTAATTATATCAAATGAGTATTATTAAATCTAACACATAGCTAATTGGTTGTTGAATTTATATTTTTGCTTATTGTGACATTATTAGTAGACTAAAGTGTTTAGTGTTAAATACTTAAAAGAAAATTTAGATCGATGCAAATCCAAGTTAAATTAATTCTTTCTCGTTTGGATCTCCTTAGCTCCTATAGTTGGAACCAAGAACTAAACTGGATCGGTTAATTTTTAAAAAGTCAGTCCAACACAGTATAATCTCATTTGATTTTTGTGGTTTCAATTTATTTTAAATTGGTTTTAGACGTTCATTTTGGACAGATTTAAATTTGAATATCCCTACACAATATTGCAATTGGAGCTTAAGCATGTGGCAGTGATTAACAAAAGAAAAAACTATTACAAAATACATCTTAGCCACAACAAAATCACATTATAAATGCAACACACCAATGCATCAACCAACAAGAGTTTGGTTGGTTTACGATATTTATTGTGAGATATAATCACGTATCCTAAAAAAGATTAGTTTCTTACCCAAAATTGATGGATACAATTGGCAGTATGAGAAAACACACCAACCAACTTTTGCTTTTTCTTCACACATCCTTTATCTAGCTTTTGAGAAGATGGGTAAAACAAGGTGGAGGCATAGATAATGAAACAAAAGGGAGAAAAGTGGTGAGAATGTGATATCATGATGGAGAAAAAGGTAAAGACGATGGGAATTTGAAGATGTTAAGAGAGAGAAGAAAAGAAAATAAATTGAGAAAATGTGAGAGGGGATATGAATGAATCAGTAGGTGTTGAATGTTCTCAGTGGGGTGAAGCATCAATTCGTTTTCTACATGTCTTGCATTAATTTTGTGTTCTACTTGTCTTGCATTAATTTTGTGTTCTACATGTCTTGCATAATGTTTATTTACAAGTTGGAGAAATTGGGTCCTACAAAACTAGCTTTTACTTGTGAGCTAGTAATTGAATTTTTTTGGTACATTGTAAAAGCTAGTAATTATATATGTTGTTTATTAAATTAAAGTTGTTCAATAAACTAACTGAATTTTGAAGAAGAAAAATGATTGAAAGTATAAATATTTATTTATTATTTATTAATTAAATATTATTAATTGTTGGAATTAAATACATAAACAATTTAAAATCAATTTTACAAATCCCTTATAAACAACTTAATATTTTATTCATAATTGGATATATAATATTTTAATTTATTTGGAGATAAGACTAGATAATAAAAATAATATGGTTTTTAGTTGGATATAGCAAATGTTAGAAAGCAAATTAATGAAAGCTAATTGCAAGTTCTAAATGTTATTTCAAGTATTTTTCTGAAAAATTGTTTTCAAATGCCACAAACTCATTTTTTTTAAAAGTTACAAGCTTCCATTGAATTAAAAATCTATAAACTATCTGAAAAATTATAAGTTTGTGTTCCCAAACAATACTTTCTAGTTTCTTTCTACTCATTCGTAGCCTTTTCCACTCTTGGTATGGATACTTCTCTTTTATTTGAAACAAATTCAAAAAAGTTTGTATTCTCAATTTATAGAAAATTGTAAATCTCAACAACTTATAAATTAATATATTAATACACTTTACAAATAAATACATGTTTACATATTTTATAATTTTTTTTATAAATACATAATATATTGTTGTATACCTTTAAAAAAATATTGTCTTATAAATATAATTATTCTACCTACTTTTTGGTAGATTTACCTACTAGAATATTTAATACTTGACTAAGTAGGTGTCCCACCCGGATAAATCCGGGTTATTTCGAGCTCGTCCCAGACACATAATCAAACTGAGCATTCCTTATTCACCCGCTAGGGGTGGGCCGAATCCACTACGAGTGTTATTAATATCTCTGACTGACTATTAATGCACCACTGACCCACCACTAATACACCTCTGACTCATCATTAATGCATATCTGACTCATCATTAATGCACATCTGACTCATCATTAATGCATATATGACTCACCATTAATACATCTGATTTTGATCATACCCGATCAACACAAAAGAATAATAGGATTATGCAAAAAGTAAATTAGTTAAGAGGGATGTGGAAAAAATGTTTTCTTATTTTAGGAATGAATATGTTAATAGTGTGTATTTAAAATGTGGTTAAAATTAACCCTCATTGCTTAATTCAACTTAAGTTACCTGACAAAGTTATTTTAGTAAGTAAATTAAAATATTTTTATCCTCTCACCAAACCCCTCAAATCCCAAATCATTCACTAATTTCTCTCTAGAACCGGAACCCTCCAGATTTCCATGGAACCTTCGGAGTAGCTTTCCTTCCTTCATGGCCTCTATTTGCGAAGAAACTCGTAATAGTGTATCCTCCTTTCGTTATGGACCGAAGTGCATCACAAAATTGTTGTTAACGAGATTTTGATTATCATTGACAACACTCAGGAATTTCATTCCATAATTGCCACAAATAAACAAAGTCAATAATTTGAGATAGCAGAGAACCATAGATCTGATTAAGAAACCATGTAAATAAATGTTGATGAAGTTCCTCACAATTTGCAAACTCAAGATTCACATGATCATTGCAATAATCATTGTCTTTGAGATAACGTTGGAAGCATAAGAAGTATCAACAAAAACAATAAAGTTGATTCACATAAAGAATATATTCTACCTTGTATCTTCGTATGAATCAACTTTATTATTTTTGTTCGTACTTCTTAATTATGTTCCCCTTGTTATCTTATAGAAGATGATTATTGCGATCATGTGAATTTTGAGTTTGCAAATTGTGAGGAACTTTCTATTATCTGAATTTATTGGCTTTGTTCATTTGTGACAATTATGGGATGAAATTCCTCACTGTTGTCAATGACAATCAAAATCTAGTTAACGATAATTTCGTGATGTAAGGTGGTGCTTCGAAAGTTATATGGAAGTCCGGAGGGTTTGGGTTCCATAGAGAAATTAGTGATTGAATTGGGTTTTGAGGGTTTGGGTGGGAGGATAAGGATATTGTATTTTATTTACTAAAATAACCGTAATAGGAAATTTAAGTTGAATTAAGCAATAATGAGGGTTAATAACCATTTTTTGGTACACACTACTAACCTCCTCCTTCATAAAATAGGGTAGATTCATGTTAGTAAACTCATTCTTTAAAATTAAACATTTACGCTAAGTTGCAGATTTTGTGGCATAAAAATATATTGAATTTTTTGTTATATTATTTTAATTTCAATAGATATTCTCTATAATACAATATTTCACCATCTTGTTTTGCTTTTTTTAATTGAAATATAAATTTAATGCATCAACACATATTATACAATTTGTATTTTAAATTGGGGAAACAATAGTTAAAAAAAAGTCAATGAAACTAAAATCAAAAATAAAATTCAAACAGATTAACTCGAATCTGGTATAACTTTTATGTTTGGATTGAATGACTTTTTCTCTCAAAACTAATCCAAACTTTTATGTTTGGATTGTAACTTTTATGTTTTAAATGTATCCATGCAACTATGTTGTGCTTTTTTTTTTCAAAATTTATTAGAATAATAACATGTCATTTGTTTTTATTCATAATTAATAATACGATAATTTAATATAAGAAAAAACCCCTTCAAAATTAGAGAATAATTATTCAAGATAACCAATGTAACATCTCAATTATGAGAGGGGTGATATTATTTTTTGCACCCACTCCTTTATTTTCTAAACCTCAACCTCATCCTCTTGAATATAACTCTTTCAAAAAATATAGTATTTTCCACTTTAAGACAAGGTGTTCAAAATTTGGTAGAGGGTACCAAACTTGAAGAATAGAGAAAAACATGCCCTTACCATGATACCGTGCTCCAATCAAAACTAGAACAAGGCCCAAGTCACTATCCATGCAACCAAAGCGGCATCCATGTAGTAGTGTCATAAAACATCAACATGCCACTTTGAGCTGGATAGATAGCCTTTGTTTCCATATCAAGAGTCTGTTTGTGAATTGATTATTAGAAGAGAAGGAAGATAAATGAAAGATTTGAGTAAGAGCTATGAAATACACTAGTGAAATGACTCCAAAGTCTTATATTTCTCTTCATTCTTCTTTAAAACTCAACTCGTAAATAGACCCTAAAGTATCTTGAGCATGGTTGGACTTGGAGGTTTTGTTTGAGCTTACTTGTAGGTTAGAGACAGGGATGAGCATGAGACGGTTAAGGTTTTCCTTTTCCGACCCTAAATGTTGATTGAGTCATTTTTTTGAATTTGGAACCAGCCCTAGACACGGAGCTAACATGACCCTAAATATCAACAAGGTCAGCCTATGAATCCGAACCTGACCTTAGACCCAACTAAATATAATGCATATTCTTTTTAGATAAAGTCTTCCTAATTATTTATTATTGTGGATATGTTGCTTGACATATGAATGATATGTATATATATATATATATTGTTAATCATGTATATAAGATAAAAAAATTAGAGAATCAATAATATTTTCGACCAAAGAGATGTCATTCCTCTATACATAATTTAATAAAGACACATACAAACATAACGAAAAATAACCATGGGATAGATTCGGGTCGGATCATGTTTGTCCCATACCTGACCCTAAAATTGACTTGGTCTTATTTTTAAACTTGAACCCAACTGTAGACTTGATGAGACATGATCATCATTGAGCAATAAGGTATTATTCTGCTCACCCCTAATTAGAGAGTCAATTTTTGTTGTCATATTGGATTTTGTTAAATACAAGTTTTGGAGGCTGGGTGTTGATTTTCTTTGTTTCTCTTTTGTTAATATGAAGTAGAAATAGGAATATGAGATAATAGTCGAGAATAAAAGAGTAGGCAAGCACGTCCAAATGAAATAAATTATTAACTTAATTTGAGTTATATTGTTTGAAAGGTTTAGATTTAGCTTTTAAGAGTTAATTTCCCTATGTGGACTACCGTAATGTCCTCATTTTTTTTATAAAAGTTAACAAGTAATTCATTTCTTTGCGTCAGCATGTTCTCTCTCACTTGTTTGAAATGTTAAAAAGTAATTAATTTTTAAGAGTTAATTTACCTAGGTGGTCATGAAGGCTTATTATAGTTAGTGTGAGTCTTATAGTTTGAAAGCTTACAAATGTATTATTAAATTACCCATAAAACTTTTACATTGGTAACATGATTTGAACTCACCCACAATAAGCAAAATTCTCACCGACTAGACAAATATTCACTCAGTAACATGTACTAAAATGGGTTGGAATGCCTGTATGCCTAATCTATGCAAAGTGGGCGCTCTATTCAGCAATATGGGATGTCCCCGCATAACTTCTTGAAGTATTTCCCATACAATGGGTTCCTTTTGCCGAATTTGACTCTTAGCAATTCCTATGTTCGAAGCAAATTGTTTTCGAATTAAACCACGAATTACAAATGTCTGGAAAAGTTCTATTGCTATTTCGCGGGGCAATCCACATCGATGTAATGAAAGTGATGGACCTACGACAATGACAGAACGCCCCGAATAATCAACCCGTTTGCCAAGTAGAGTCTCACGAAATCGTCCCTCTTTGCCCATGACATTTGACTCCTAAACATAAGTAAATTCTAACTTGCATTATAGATTTGTGTTTGAGGAATATATGTACATCTAGTTTATTTAACTTTGTATCCACCTAATTTTGTTCCGCCAAAGTGCTAGAACCAAAACTTTATTTTACTAAGGTCATTCATTTTATAAAATGAATATTTTTTTACTTATTTTAAGAGTTATTTGTTGGTTTAAATCCTACTAATTGTTAAGAATTAGTGGTCGATTTAAAAATGAAGGAATTCAACCAAATGTTAAAAGTTCAATGTTGATTTAAAAATAAATAGATCATATAAAGTTTTTTGATAAGAGATACAGAATCCTATCAGTTTTTTTTAGAGATGGTTAACAATTCTTATAAATATTATTTTTTAAAAGTGGCATATTCTATATCTCAAAGCCTCCTGATTTGATTATAAGTAATCCACATAGCCTCTATTTGAAACACATACTAGAAAACACCAAAAAGCTTAGTTTTCTACATACACATCCATTAAGGCCAATTCAATTCTCTTACTAAAAAGTTGCTCATCCAATCTATACTACAGAGAATAAAGGTATGTTTAGTTCTATAAAAAAAGAAGAGGAAAGAAAATGAGAGGAAAGAAAATGAGAGAAAAATATCATTTTCCATCATTTGGTTTCAACACAAAATAGGACGGAAAGAAAAAAACATGCATGAGACTCACAAAAAACTTTTCTTCCATAATTTGTGAAGAAAATGCAGAAAGGAAAGAAAACCATGAAAAATTACAAATTTATCATTCTATCATAAGTTAATTAAAAGAACAATATTCTAAGTGAAAATAGATAAAATATAATGAACTTATTATTTGTTTATATTTAATTCTATGTGAAATTAGTTTACTTAATTTTAATTTCATTGGCCATGAGCTCACAAATAAATAATAATAATATATGTTCAATAAAAAAGTAGTGAAAATAAAAAACATAATTTCTTAAAATTAAGAACAAAATGACAAATAATAAATAAATTAAAAATACAAAACGAAATGTGCAAAATGGGATGATTATAAATATAAAAGTGGTAACCAAATGTAAGCTATGATTTCTTTATATGCATTAATGGAAATAAAATATAGAATATTAATGATTTTCATAGGATTTTATAAACAAAAATTGTTATATTAAATTTTATATTTTATATATTAAACAAAAATTGTTACATTAAATTAATATAAAAAATTATTTATTTATGTAATTTGTAACAACAAAATATAGTTTTGAAAACTAGAAATGCTACATAATTTTTTATATAAAAAAGTAACAAGGACATTTATGTCATTTTTGATAAATTATGTATAAATATATATTTTCTTTCCTCTTATTTTCCTTATATTTTCAATCATACAAAACAATAAAATTATCATATCATTTTCTATATTTTTTCTTTCCTTCTATTCTCTTTCCTTCCTCTTTCTTTCTTTCTATTTTCTCTCCTTAACCAAAGTGTAAGAGTTGTACAATAATCAAACCAAAGTGTAAGAGTTGTACAATAATCAATGCATAGCCTTGTAGTGATTCGTCTATTTTTGCCTCACTCTACTGAGTGCATTATCAATGTCATGTTCAATCAGTGCTTGCATCTTTGAATTTGTGTCAACCTCTGACTTTAGATTGTGTTGCTATAATACACGTCACATGTTCTTTGACTGTAAGGTCATTTTCTTCCTTTCTTTTTTAATATATTTACATATATGCGGCGGTATTTTATTACTTCTTTTTAATTTTATTACATTACTTATTCAACTTTTTATTTATTATGACTCTATATCCTTATATGATTCATTTGTTAATAATTATTTATTAAAGTTTCAGTTCTTTAATAATAAAAAATAGTAGAAAAATATTTATGTAAATAATAATATCTTTGATAAAATGATTATTGCATATTTCCAATCTACAATATTATTATGATAATATGTTTTATAAAAAAAAACATTTCTCTAATATATTTTTATTTCAATTTTGATTTTAAAAAAAATCAAATTAGAATAATTTAAAATTAAGTTCCCAGGTCATATTGGTGCAGTATTTTAATCATTTTCCTCAAGATAACACTAGGCTAAGTCTTGTGGATTGTCTTAAAATAAAATGTGTCTTTAAACAAATGATTAACCATTAATATAATAAAACAAATATTTTATTAATTTTTATTACAAATATATGTTTTAGGAAAAATATCAAAATAATATTGTATTTTACTAATTATTTAATATTAAATATACAATAATTATTTTATCAACTTAACTTATATTAAATTCATTATATTATAATTTAAACTAATATTATTTCATTTTTATGATTAAACCAATGAAAATATAATAAACAAATATTAACAAAAGAATCATACATGATTCTAAAGTTATAAATAAAAATTTGGGTGAATAATGTAGCAAAAGTGAAAAGAAGTAATATTTGTAAGATATATTAAAAATGAAGAGAATAACATGATCTAAAAAACAAAGAGCATAGGACATGGACTATAGCAATACAATAAAAATAAGAGATTGACATAGACCTAGAGATAGAAGTACTTGTGAAACATAAGATTGACAACACAATCAACAAAGCTCAAGTAGAAATCCAAGGACCAGTGTGAGGTTAGATATCGATCCATGAGTACACATTTCATATTCTTTCTAGTGTAGATTGACTAAGCGACTATAAAGAGATAAATGTATAGGCCTTGTTGATACCTAGGTAGAAAACTAGGCTTCTTGATGTTTTCTCGTGTGCGTTAAGTGTTGTAATAGTCGGATTGGATTAGGCGGTCCGATCATTAACCAAATTTGAAAACAACTTTAGTTTGTAGTCTTAACTGAATGAGGGGTTGAACTGCTTTGAACCTGATGACAACCAAAGGGGGATACCCTACAATTTGGTGGACAAGCACCAACTCAAGGACATTTGTTGGAGGCACACCTAAAGAATAAGGAGTTGTTCTAAAACCAAGCCAAAAAATAATATGATGAGAATGTTTAACTCATACCAAATTATTATGTTACACTTAATAAAATTAAGAGTGTACAAGTGGGACCAAGATCACTTTGGGCAGCCACATATAACCTATGTTCACGTGTTCCTTCATATGAAATAAAAAGATAATTTGTGTATAACTCATATGGAAATATTGCCATCAAGTATGAGAAGAGAGGGTGGTACATAATTATTCCCTTTAAGGGAAGATGTCATGTGAATAATTTATTTCACTCTTGTCGCGCCCCGATTTTCAGCTGCACGACTTTGTTTAGAGTCACCACTACATTTTATAGTTAAAAATGTAGAAAAATCTTTTAAGCCCAATTACCCTGGGCTTTTGGATTTTTGATATCCATTTTCGGGATTCGGTTACAAGGTAGAGAAGGTATTAGCACCCTACCCGCCCGCCTTAAGCGGTACCCTTCATTAAAATGTATGACTTTATTGCTATTATTATTATTATTATTATTTTTATCAAATTATTTGATTAATTAACTAATTATTATGAAGAAGAAAATTATTTATTTTTATTATTGAGCCTGACAATATTGACTTTGGTCCTACGTACCCATATTAAGGGGATCAAGGCTTACGTAGTTCTTTAAGTAGAAAATGGTTTGTTGGTTGAAATATTTTAATTAAGAAAATATATTTTAAGTCAAGAGTAAGAGTATATATTTCGTAAGTGTTGTTTATTATTGAAATTTTTTTTATTTGGTTATTTAAGAAATGGAATAAATTGATTTTGAGATTTAATCGATTGAAAAGAAGCGGCGTAGCGCGACCTTTCGAAGATGATATGAGAAGAAAGAGGTCTCCAGGGCGACATTCTCTCCATCTTTGATTAAATCTCAAAATTAAATTATTTTTTGAAAGGTACTTTATAGGTATGTTTATTTAAAAATGTTAATTTGCAAAGACATGGTTTGAAATCGTAATATATATATAAATAAAAATTTATGGATTATTTACATGACTAGGGTAATGGTTGGTTTAATTGAAAAATATATTAAAGTGATTTGTTTTACACTTTAAATGTTTATTAGATTATTTTTAGGAGATTATTATTCTTTATTAACAATTGCTGGATAATTACAGAAGAAATGCAAAATATAAAAAATAATAAATAAAATGATAAAATTAATAAAAACAGAATATTAATTACCCATAAAATAATAATATACTAGTTATTTTTATGCTTACTCATTATCTATAAAATTCTAGTATTTAATGTTTTTTTACATTGCTAAAATAAGGATATTAATCAATGAATTATTGGTTCATAAAAAACCATTTTTACATTTTAATAATGGGAACATAAAAACAAATACCATGTAAAATAATTAAATAATAAAAAATCTAAAAATATACCTGATTGCAAAAGATGGAATGCTTTTTGTTTAACAATGGGGGGATTGGATTCGGTGCAGCGGTTGGAAAAAAAGCCTGACACATGTCAGATGCGGATTGGAGTGTTTACCATGCCTGGCCACATGGCGCATGTGGGTTGGTTGTCCTGGAGGTTGCACGGAAACTTGCGGTATGCCTGTCCGCAGCGGATCCCGTGTTCTACACGAGAGATGATCTGGTGTGGCGCGTCACAGTGAGATCGCGGTGTGTTTTCGCCTTATGATCGGACGCAACTCTGGGTCAACGCGATGGAAGAAAAGTACGCAGATCCAACGGCGGTGATGACAAGACGTAGTGAGTGCACAACGCTACTGTAGGCATGGTTGCACTGAATCACTTTGAATAAAAAATAATTCTCTCTCACACAGTAGCTATAATGGCTTTGTTTTTTTTTTGGTAGAGTAATTCTCTTCTCACAGATTCTTTCTGGACGCAGCAAAGTGATGAAAAAATTTCTTTTTACCTTAACCCCTATTTATAATAATTCTATTTAACCTAATCTACCCTAATAGATAAAAGAAACCATTAACCCATAACCCCTGATAATACGCACTTACCCAATCCTATTTGGCTTGGTTTATTCTATATACTTTATCATTATTCTATGATATTATATTATTTATTTCTTGCATATCCGAATTTCTACAAAAAAATAAAAATAAAAATACCATTGGTTATGCTTAATTTATTTTAAAATTATATTTCCAAAAATTAAAATAATAATCCATTTTTATTGATTATTTGGAATTCAAAAATGAATATTTATGATATGTCATATTTTATTTATCATAAATTCAAATTAAATTATAAAATAAATGGAAAAATAATTATCTTTTTATTTTATTTTTTGTTTATAATGAAATTCGAAAAAGCAAAATATAATAAAGTTTATTTTTATCCCATTTTCTTAAAAAAAAGATTGTGGGCTTTTCAGGGTCCATTTTAATTTAATTCTTTTTAGTTACATTTTATTATTTTGAATTTTCGGTTAACCTAATTACTTAGATATAGGAACCTTATCGATATAAAATTAGCATTATCACTTGTTATATTTTCAGTTAATCCAAGCACTTAAATTTAGGGACCTTATCCACCTAAATTTAAAATTATTACTCATTATATTTCCACCATACATGATTGTAATTATTATTTATTAACCAAAATTCAGTAAAAAATATTTTATTATTTTCCATTTAAGCATTTTGGGCTGGACAAAAATTGAGTATTCACAACTGTCATTCTTTACTTGTTACTTACCTGATAGCGAACAGACCAATGTTTGAAAGATATCATGGTACGTAACTAGTAAAGAAATGAACGTTATTTTTGTTAAGGCTCAGAAAAATGCCATTGTGAAGATATCGAATTTTGATGAAGCATATCAATGCTTTGCTGATGAGGCAGAGATTTGTTGAGGCAGTTCCCGCGTTTGCCGTCATGGACCGGGGATTTGCTGAGGCACCCGTGTTGCCAAAACAATTATGGGATTTGTTGAGGCACTCGTGTTGCCAAACGATTCAGGGATTTGCTGAGGCACCCGTTTGCCGAACGATTTAGGGATTTGCTGAGGCACCCGTGTTGCCGAACGATTTAGGGATTTTGCTGAGGCACCCGTGTTGCCAAACGATTCAGGGATTTGCTGATGCACCCATGTTGCCAAACGATTTAGGGATTTGCTGAGGCACCCGTGTTGCCAAATGATTTAGGGATTTGCTGAGGCACCCATGCTACCAAATGATTCAGGGATTTGCTGAGGCACCCATGCTGCCAAACGATTGCCTTTTGTGATGTTATGTAACCAACTAGGTGGTTCTAGGGTGATTGCTTAAGTAATTAAGATGTAGAAAATGCATAATTCGAATGCATGACTTTAATATTTTTGTAAAAGGGTTATACGCGATGGTTAGTTTGTGAAGCATGAGTTTTATGTCGGAGTTCGTATATAAATATGATTGTGCTCTGAATGATATGATTATGCATGCTTGTTTATGCTTATTGGAAAGCCGTATAATGCTTCTGCAACACCCCTAAACATTATACCCGCTAACATTTAAAAAGAAATCGAGATATTACTTTTGTCGAGGTTCGTGTTTGTGTTCCCCTTTTCTGCCTTTTAAGCACCATGCATCAGGACGGATTGAAAATTGTGATCAATCTTTTTTGTAAATTTTATATTTTTGTTTATTGGAAAATGATTTGCATACTAAAAGATACATAAGCATATATATAAAAACCAAATTTATTCGTCTCCTCCTTCTGAAAATGAAGGTCATACAAGCTCGTCTTAAGCCAAAACCCTAACCCAAACCTTATGACTAATTTCGAGATTTCCCCAATTTGAGGGAATATATATTTTTTAACAAAATCTGCCCCATTTTTCGGTCTTACTGAAATCTGCCCCAGTTTCTGGTCTTACTACTGATTCCTCTAGAGGAGACTGTTGTTATTTGATGGGTTTCTTGAGCCATTCATAATCTGCCCCAACTCTCTAATTCTGATGTTGACTTCTTCAAAGGGGATTGTGTTATCTGATGCATTCTCTTGAACCAACCAAAATTTTGCCCCAGTTTCTGGCGATGTTTGATTGACATACTATGCTTTGAGAGATACTTCCTTTTCTTTTAGTGTCCCTAATTTTTGCTTAAGTCGCCCTTTCGGGTTTTCAACTCAACGAGCCCTTGAAACATTTATTTTTTTTATTTTATTCAAGCGAGGATCACAATATATAAAAGTTTTGAAAAAGATATGCACCAACTTATTTTGGAGTCAGTTTATTTTATGCTCTGATGTGTACTCAAACGTTCGACTCTCAACAAGGACTTTTAGAGCTTGTAACATGGCTTGGCTAGTGGCTAACAAAGAATAAATATATGGCTCAAATAATGTGTTTCCCATCCCACATTCCTCCAAAACCTCCATAATCCTATTTCCAATCCTTCTCTGGAGCCTATCTTTGGGTAGGATGTTTATTTCTACCATCTTCATTAACTTTTCGTAAGATTTCTCTTTTGAGTTTTTGTTTGTACGTACCCTAACTTTTGCTTAGGAGTTTATTAAAACTCCTAGCAGACTTTTCTTCTTATAATATCATCCTTTCTTTTGGGCTCTGTGAATGTTTATTGGAAAACTACCCTTTCCCCAGGTTCACAATATTTTAAAGGTGTTTCTTTCTCGAATGAACTTCTTTCATATCGTCTTGGCTCAAAGGGGTGACTAGGGATATCTTCTTAGTGTTTTGGAATATCAAGAACGCCTTGTGTCATCAAGACGACCTGTCTAAGGTCTACCCCATATGGGTTTTGTTT
>NC_032010.1:18535399-18541464 GCF_001865875.1 Lupinus angustifolius
GAATGTTCTTTTTTCTTTTTCTTCTTTTTTTTCTCTTTTTTTTTGTTTTTTTGTTTGTTTTGGAAGTACCCTCTAGGCATAATATTTCTTTACTGCATCTGAATTTATGGTGAGATGCAGATCTTCTCCATCCATGTCTGTTAGGATTAGGGCCCCGCCAGAAAAAACTTTCTTGATTAAGTAGGGACCCTCATAATTTGGAGCCTACTTTCCTCGGCTGTCCTTCTAGATTGGCAAGATCTTCTTTAGCACCAAATCTCCTTCCTTGAACTTGCGTGGTCGGACCTTCTTTGTATATGCCTTCATCATTCTTTTTTGGTACAATTTTCCATGACAGATTGTAGTTAGCCTCCGACCATCTATCATATTCAATTGATCTTGTCTAGCTTGAATCCATTCTGACTCTTTCAGACCCGCCTCGGCTAATACTCTTAGAGATGGGATCTCTACCTCAAGTGCAAGAATAGCTTCCATACCATAAACCAAGGAGTATGGAGTATCCCCCGTAGAAGTGCGGACTGAAGTACGATAACCATGTAGGGCGAATGGTAGCATTTCATGCCAATCCTTGTAAGTCACAACCATCTTCTAGACTATCTTCTTGATATTCTTATTGGCTGCTTCCACGACTCCATTCATTTTGGGTCTGTATGGCGAGGATGTATGATGTTTTATTTTGAATTTCTCGCACATCTCGGTCATCATCTTGTTGTTCAGGTTGGTCGCATTATCAGTGATGATCTGGTCTGGTAACCCATATCGACATACTAAATCTCTTTTAATGAATCTGAGGACTACCTTCCGGGTCACACTAGCATAAGAGTTTGCTTCTACCCACTTGGTGAAGTAATCTATGGCAACTAGGATGAATCGATGTCCATTAGAAGCTTTTGGTTCTATAGGACCGATGACATCCATTCCCCACATAGAAAATGGCCAAGGCGACGTTAAGACATTCAAAAGATTCGGAGGCGCATTGATGTTATCTTAGCACTTGTGGCATTTCTTCACATGATTGCAACAATCAGTCTCCATTGTCAACCAGAAATAACCCGATCTCATTATTTTCTTAGCCATAGCATGTCCATTCGCATGGGTTCCGAAAGTTCCCTCATGCATTTCTTCCACCATTTTTTGAGCTTCCTTGGCTTCCAGACATCGGAGAAATACCATATCATGATTCCTTTTGTATACGACATTCCCACTCAAAAAGAAGTTTATGGCTAGTCTTCTGAGTGTTCTTTTGTCATTTTCTGAAGCATTGGGAGGGTAAGCTTGATTTCTCAAGTATTATCTTATGTCGTGATACCATGGCTTTCCATCGGGTTCTTCTTCAACTACGTTACGATAAGCAGGTTCAATATTGTCTCTAATCTGAAAGAGTAGTAAGCTATCCCCACCAACATGGAACATTGAGGACAAGGTTGCCAATGCATCGGCCAACCTATTGTCTTTTCTAGGGATGTGATAGAAATCTACTTGGTCGAACTGGTTAACCAACTTCAGGATGTAGTCCTTATAAGGCACCAATCTGCTGTCCCGAGTTTCCCATTCTCCTTTTATCTGATGGATTACTAGAGCGGAATCCCAAAATACTTCTAGGACCTTGACTTTTGAGTCAATAGCGACCTTTAGTCCCAAAATGCATGCCTCATATTCTGCCACATTGTTAGTACAGTCGAAACATAGTCTTGCAGTAAAAGGAAGAAACTTTCCTATTGGAGACACCAAAACAACCCCTACTCCATGTCCGAATGCGTTGGAGGCCCCATCAATGACTAGGGTCCAATTTTCTTTTTCTCTTGATTCATTGGACAAGGCCATGATATCTTCATCTTGAAATTCATACCCCAAATGCCCCAGTTTATTTAAGGGTGGATTGGCCAAGTAGTCAGCAATAACACTTCCTTTTATCGCCTTTTGTGTCACATAGGCGATGTCATATTCAGATAATAACACCTGCCATTTAGCAATTCTTCCTGTGAGTATAGTCTTCTCGAAAATATACTTGATAGGATCCATTTTTGATATCAACCAAGTGGTATGACTCAACATGTACTGTCTTAGCCGGCGAGAGGCCCAAACTAAGGCACAACAAGTCCGTTCTAACAAGGAGTATTTTATCTCGCAAGCTGTGAATTTCTTGCTAAGGTAGTATATAGTTTGTTCCTTTCTTCCACTGTCATCATGTTGCCCCAAAACGCAACCCATTGATCCAAGTATAGTGAGGTATAGAATCAAGGGTCGCCCTGGAATTGGAGGCATTAGTACCGGATGTTCTGTCAAGTATTGCTTTATGTTTTCAAATGCTGACTGACAGTCATCGTTCCACTTCACCGCGTGATTCTTTCTTAGAAGCTTGAATATAGGTTCACATGTGGAAGTTAGTTGGAAAATGAACCGAGAGATGTAATTCAATCTTTCCAAGAATCCCCTGACTTCCTTTTCTGTTCGAGGTGCTGGCATTTCGATTATGGCCTTCACCTTTTCCGGATCTACCTCAATACCCTTTTGGCTGACTATGAAACCCAAGACTCGGCCTGATTTCACTCCAAAGCGACACTTGGTTGGATTTAACTTAAGCTGATACTTTCATAGTCTCTCAAACAGACGCCTCAAGTTGCTTACATGTTCTCCTTCTGTTTTGGACTTACAGATAATGTCATCCATGTAGACCTCTATCTCCTTGTGCATCATGTCATGGAAAAGAATAACCATGGCTCTTTGATATGTAGCCATAGCATTCTTTAATCCAAATGGCATGACTTGGTAGCAAAAGGTACCCCATGGGGTAATAAACGTGGTCTTGTTTACATCTTCTATCGCCATTTTGATCTGATGATACCCCGAATACCCATTCATGAACGAGAAAAGGGCATGGTCGGCGGTGCTATCAACCAAAACATCTATGTGTGGCACCGGAAAATCATCATTTGGGCTAGCTTTGTTGAGATCCCTTAGTCAACACATATTATCAATTTTCCTCCCTTTTTTGGTACAACTACCACGTTGGCTACCCAATCTAGATATTCAGCAACTTTAACGAACCCAGCGGTCAACCATTTTTCTACCTCTTCTTTGACTCTTAAGGAGATCTCTGGCTTGATTCTTCGCAATTTTTGCTTTACAGGCCTAGAGTTTTGCATTAGCGGTAGCTTGTGCTCTACTATACTTCGATCTAACCCTGACATTTCTTCATATGACCATGCAAAGACGTCTTTGAATTCATGTAGAAGTCGAACTAGGCATTCTCGCTCCTTACCATCCATTATGGTGCCCACCCTCACCTCTTTCTTGTATTCCTCAGATCCTAGGTTGACAAGCTCGACATGCTCTTGGTGTGGTTGAATCTCTCTAGCTTCTTGCTCTACCAATCTGAGCAGTTCGGGGGAGACCTCCCATTCATCATCATCACTGTCGTTTTCCATTTGGTGAACCGGTTGGTCAGGGCTAGGCAAGGGTGTACTAGGATGGCCCTCAGTTTCAGAGTCGCTATCGGATCTGCAATGTGGGGATGACTAGGTCAGATCCCCATGGCTTTGGTTTTTTATTTTATTTATTTTTGTGTTTTGTCTTACTCTGATCTTTTAACATGTAATAGAGAGAAAAAATTGCAAAAGAGACACATGAATCTGATCAAAAAAATTGACCTTTATTGATTTAGATAGAAATAATAAAACAAACGAGTACTTGTAATCGAAAAGAACATAAAATGAAAAATGTCTAACAGCCTTGGACATGGCTAAAAAAAAACTACATAAAATTATTACTTCGATTCTAAAGTAACTGATGCATATGGCTCTTCATGCCAGTTCCTCAAGCAGGTGCCTGGGGGACACCAGTACACGAACTCTGATTCTTCTTCCCTTCCTTCTTCCTCCATGATGACCACCATTCCAGAGGGTCCGGTACCGCCACTCACAAAGCATTGACTGATTTGTGGTATTGGAATCCTTACCATGTTCCCTGGTCCAAACTGCCCCAACCGAGTCAGATGCTCACCCTTCTTTGCTTCTATGATTCAGAGCCTGTTCTCCGTGGTAGGTGTATATCCCAAGCCATATCTGCCCTTATTAGCCTTTGGTATAATGATCTCCTTACTGCCTTGACCATACTTTCCCAATCCACTCCTAGGTTGATAGCCTCCACGGATCATCACTTTTGCCATCCTGAGAGAAACATCTGATGGATATGGTTTTATTAACGGTGCCCCTTCTATCATAACTATAGTGTTTGCAATTTCAAGGCCTTGGAAAGATGTTTCCAATGCCTCCTCGGTTACTTCTATGTATCGAGTATCAAATGGTTGGGACACCATGACATCTTCTTCTCCTGAAACTGTTATCATCCTTCCATCTACTATGAATTTCACTTTTTGATGCAAGGTGGAGGGTATCGCTCCTGAAGAATGAATCCAAGGACGTCCCAACAAGCAGCTATATGTTGAATTGATGTCCATCACGTGAAACAATATATTGAATATGCAGGGCCCTATCTTGATTGGCAAATCCATTTCTCCCATCACTTCTCTATGAGATCCATCAAAACCCTTGACAATCATAGAGTTAGCTTTCAAGTATGAAGTATCAACTAGCAATTTGGAGAAAGTTCTCTTCGTCATAACGTTCAGCGACGACCCATTGTCTAGGAGGCCTTTTCCAATTACACAATCATTGCACATAACTGAAATATGCAGGGGGCGAACATGACCTAGACCTTCAATGGGTATTTCTTCGTCACGAAAAGATATATAGTTATATGCCACTATTTTGTTGACTATCCCACCTAATTTGTCAGTCGTGATGTCGTGGCTGACATGGGCTTCATTCAACACTTTTAATAACACATTCCTATGAGCCTCAGAGCTCATTAGTAAGGACAATAGGGATATCCTTGCTGGAATTTTATTCAGCTGATCCACTACTCTATACTCACTTTGCTTGATAAATTTGAGGAACTCACACGCTTCGTCATTTGATACCCCTTCAGGTAAGGCCACTTCGATATCTTCTTCCATGTGCTCTAGAACTTTTTCTTTGCCTTTGGCTGTCCCAGACGGACCCTTCTCTACCTCTGGCGGAACATAGATGCACCCAGTCCTTGTAATTCTACTATTTCCTGCTATGTTAGTAACCATAGAAGGATTCATAGTCGGCTCCTCTATGTAGATCAAAGGAACTACCTTGTCAGATTCATAAGGAAACGGGCTTCCTTCACTTGTTATTACAGGCTCCATCTGCCGAATGAACGACTCCCATTGACGTTGAGAAAAATATGTTTGAACACCCTCAAGTGGATTTATAACGAGTTCATACGTGCGTATGAATACATGTGTCTCTTCTTGGCCCTTCTTTATGACATTTATCTCGGGGCACGAAGAACTTCCCTCTATGGCAATCAGTTTCAAGTCCATCATTTTCTGAAGAAGTGCCCTGAAATCCTGACAGTCTTCCAAACTGTGGCCTACACCGTGCATCTCGCAACTCTTCGTCTCATTACTGTGTGTCTCAGATGTAATAACTTCGACCAAACCCTGCCTGCACATTTCCCGTAAGATGAACCGCATGGGTATCTTCACATCCTCAACTTTGCCGATGATTGTGACCTCTTCGCTTGCTTCTATAGCATTTACCTCCTGATTCTCATGGTTGGGTAGAGGATTTCCAGTGATGTTGGGTCTGGTTTCTCTGAAATCAATTCGCTTGGCATTGATGAGGTCTCGAACCTTGAATTTGAAGGCCCTACAGTCTTCCACCAGATGCCCTGGTGCCCTAGAGTGATAAACACAAGTGATGTTTTCATTATACCATGGTCCAGGGTTTTTAGGGATTCTTCCTGGTACATGAGTGATCATTCCTTGCCTTTGAAGATAGGCAAAAAGGTCTGTGTATGTCATCGGAATCCGGTCAAACACAGGTGCTCTCCTCTCCTGTTGGTAGTAGTTATTATTTCTTGGTTGTTGTGTATAGCCTTGTCTTGGCTGGTAGGCATTATTATTTGATTTGGTGGGTTATGGATTGGTGTTTGGTTTTGTGTTGGGTTGTGATTTTGTGCAAACCGAGAGG
>NC_032010.1:18541564-18547024 GCF_001865875.1 Lupinus angustifolius
AGGAGGACCTAGGATGCTAATCCCCGCCACCTCTAAACATATTCCCTCAGACTTTCTGATGGTTTCTTAGCCATATTCTGTAACTGAGTCTTGTCTGGTGTAGCGTCTTCATTGAATTTGTACTGTTTGACGAAGGCATTTGACAGGTCCAAAAATGTTCTGATCTGGGCTTTCTCTAGACGGATGTACCAACTCATAGCAGCTCCCACCAAACTATCTTGAAAGCAGTGGATCAAGAGCTTATCATTCTCATGAACTTGGGTGCAAATGACTTTTGGGGCATGTTGTCCCGTTATACTTTTCGAATTCTGGCACCTTGAACTTGGGTGGAAGTACCACATCGGGCACTAAACACATTCCAAAAGCATTCTTCAGATCTGGACAACTGGCTCCTTCAATAGCCCTCAATCTCTCTTCAAGTGAGCTTAATTTCTCCGCTTCTTTCTCTGTGTGTGATGTATTACCTCCTGGCGGAGCCCTTTGGAA
This sequence comes from Lupinus angustifolius, assembly GCF_001865875.1. NCBI lineage: Eukaryota > Viridiplantae > Streptophyta > Magnoliopsida > Fabales > Fabaceae > Lupinus > Lupinus angustifolius. Next base: position 18,542,051 of record NC_032010.1, read on the forward strand.
ATCATCATCTAGTGGAGCTTTCTGCTTTTTGTTGGTGTCATGTCCGTCTTGGGGTTGGCTAGTACCGGCCCCTTGGTTGGGGTTTCCAGAACTTGGATGAGATTGTGGTCCGCCTGCTGCCTTCTTTTCTTTCTCGCTTTGGAGGGCTTTCAGGATATGAAACATCTCTGCCATCTGTTCTTTCATAGTAGCCAATTCAGTTATGGTGTCTTCAGATTCGTGTGTTATAGGGGTGTTGGTAAGCAATGCTGACCTAAAAATGAATGCAAGTTGTTTTTCAAAAGAATGATTTGTAATAAATTGTAAAGTGTATGAGACCATTGAGATTAATGTGTGGTTGATGAAGTCTTTAGAGTGAATAAGTTTATTTTTTCAGTTCAGGATTGCCTCTTTAATTCTAGCAGCATAAAGTCCATTATATAGTTAAAAGAAACCCGTATACTAATAACTAAGGAGCGTAGTCTCTTAGCTCATCTACGGTTGGCAACAGTCTTTAGAATATTGGAAGACCAAGATTGTGTCTTTTGAATGGTTCAAAATCTTTTTGAATTCTTCTTCTTTTGCCTTTTTCTATCAATTACTTTTGTGAGTTTAACTTGGCTGAGAGAGAGCATTGCGAAGAAAAGATACCATTTATTAATTGAAATGTTATTTGAGGAAGGGGAATCACATACATCGATTTCCTCCATTCCCTGATTTATTCCTAACAAAAAACTAATAATGATAAATGACAAAGAAGAAAAAGAAGTAAACTACATAGACTAACTAGAATCCACCATTGCATTCTATCCTCCAACACCTGAGCTTCTTGGCAACCCGAGTGTAGCTAACTAGAATCCACCATTGTATTCCATCCTCCAACACCTGAGCTTCTTGGCAACCCGAGTGCAGCTAACGAAAAGGGCCCTCATCGCTGGACATATCTCTGTGTCCTGGTACATGTGAAATTCCTGTTGGGCCTCTTCGAATGTTACCAACCAACCATCAGCGAAGTTCCCAAATCCCTCAATGATATTGTGGCAATTTTCTTTCCATTGTCCCTTTTCCCTCTCGCATTCTTCGAAACTATCCTGCCAATTGTATTCCCATATTTCCTGATTTTCCTTTAAAAACACGCATGATTCCTTCAACTCCGTCAATTGATCCATCAGTTGGGCTTCCCGGACGAGGGCTTCTTCCTGCATCTGCTCTAATGACTTTTTATAGTCATCCTCCTTCGTGTGGGACTGGTCCAACGCTTTCTGATAATCTCTAATAGTGACTGTGGCCTGCTCTAGCTCTGCTCTAGTTATCCTCTCTGCCTCCGTTTTAATCCTCAAGGCTTGTCCCCTAGCTTCAAGTCTCTCCCTCAAATCTATTATTTCCTCTTCCATTTCCCGGTTCTGCCTCATTAGGGCAACTTTACCAGATCTCGAGCACATGTCGGCATAGTCTCTTTTCAAGCTCCTAATCTCTTCCTTGAGTGCAGAAGCAATGTTGCTACACTTTTCGAGTGCTATGTCTTTCATATCGTTCTGATCCCTGGACTCTTGAAGTCGGGCTTCTAGCAATTTGACATTTGCCTTGAGTACAACCTCCTCTTGAGTGGGGCCTCCGTTGACTTGCGGCATGACTAGCGAAAGTGTGTTAATGCCCTTCATCCTCTCAGCCCTCCAAGATCTATACTCGTCAGAATAGAAGGTTATGTGTTCACCCAACTATTTTTTCCCACACAGATGGATGTCCTTAAGGGCTTTTCTTATGGATTGGACTACCTTTGAAGATGGCCCGTCATCTTTGTACCAGAAATAGATGCTCTCGAGTTGTTTATCAGATATAGGAGTAACTCCCTACTTCAGTTGGCCAAGGACCAAGGCAGGTGTAAAGGAGATACACCTTCTAGGCCCCATCAATACCACATTATGGAACTCGCCACATGAATACATGAGTTGTTGATGTCGGTCATAGAGGCAACACTTCTCAGCGAAATTCCTTGGAGTGACCTCTTCAAATAACTCCCTCCATTTGATAAGCGGCATATCCTCGACATAAGTATTGAGAAACCTTCTTAACGGATAGCGGGACCCTAACCCATATTTGTGATGTTTGAACCGAGTTAGGATCCAAACTTGCAAGAGTTGGACGCAAAATCGGATTCGGACCTTGCTAACATTCCGCTGAAGACCTTCTTGATATCTTTGGAATGATAGGAATGTCTCCGCCAGGATAGCAGCCGTAAGGTTGATCTTGAAACGAACGAATTTGCTGAACACATCCATAGCGGGTTGATCCACCATATCATCAATGAACGGAAATAGGACTAGCCCATATATGGCCAAAGCGAATGCAGGTTGAAATAAGGTCCAATTCTTTTCTTCGGCCACTTTAGAGATATGATTTCTTAGGAAATGCCACTTTAACCCGTTTACCCCTCCTTGCTTGGTGAATTCTGAAGCTTCTGAACGTACACCGAGAAGATCTCATGCGCAACCTTCATTAGCAACTTGCACTCCTGTGAACTGATAGAGCCTCAGTATACCATCCATTGGAAAATCCAGAATAGCCTCATACTCTTCAATGGTTGGAGCAACATCAAGGTTAGGAAATTCAAATACCCGAAGCGTGGGATTCCATAATCGAATCATAACTTGCATAATCTCCAGGTCTTGAGGACGAACTTGGACCAACACTAGGTCTAATAATTCTCCATAACTATCTCTGAATTGTTTTTTTACATCATCTGACATTTTTGGAATACATCATCTAGCATTTTAGGAATTTGCTCGGCCAAGAAACTTACATTAGTCATTGATAGATCCAATTTCGTTGACTTTTTAGGTACCGATATGCTGCTAGAATTATTTGCGGTTGTCATTTTTAAAAAAAAAAATGGGGAAATGACCTCTCTTTTAATGCAAATGCACCTATTACATAAAAAACACAAAATCATAAAATGCTTATGTATAAAATATGATTGACGCATGAAATATGATTAATGAAATATTGTTGATGAAACATGGTCGATGAATGAATGCTTGTGAATTCGTTTTCGGGATGCACAACCCTTTTTTTGAGATGTTTTAGTCTTAATTATGGTTAATATGTTAAAATATATAGTTTTTTTTTTGTTTTGAAAGAAAATAGAAAGAATATGTTGTTTAGTTTAACTTTGGGCAATGAATGGATGCCTTATTTATTTTTTTAAGTTAATGGTATCATGATATATAAAATTCTTTTTAATAGTGTGAGGATAAGGGAAAAAATATAATTCCAATAACGTAAAGATGTATGAAAAAAAATTAAAACAAAAAGGACGAAATCATTTATCACTATGCTACATACAATACACACATGTTTATAAATCACAAATCCATACAAGCACAATATCCTAAAGTATGGTTCTAACACACAATGGACGTTCTTGGGCAAGTTCTAGACTCCTTATAAGGTGCCCATATTGCATCTCTCTCCAAAGAGAAACTCAAATATTATAATGTTAGAAACAAAAGACCAGCTCGAGCGGCTAACTCATAATAAGAGGTGACAATATGAGTGGTCCGCATCACCAACACTTAGAAGCGGCAAAAACCGCGACTAGTGAGGCTAGTGTCCCTTCTATCCAAAAAGGTATCACTAATGCCCGGGTGTGGGGCATATGTGTGTGCCTAAAATGTGTACATTATGTCATATAGCAATAAGAACGATACAAACAATGATTCACAACATGCGATTACACAATTTATATAATTAATTATTTCAGTGTACAACGTATATATATACATACAACTAATAGATAATAACACATAATTAATATTCATACATATAATTCATATTTACAACCTATAACTATTAGTTAAGCATGCAATTCTCATATTTCTATATACAATTAGTAATTAACATGCAATTTTCATTTTTTATATATAATTAAAATAAATCATATAACTCATATTTAATAATTAAACATGCACTTTTCTTATTTATACATACAATTAACATGAAGCATATAACTCATATAAAATTAATAATTAAGCATGCAATTTTTGTTGACATACGATTATAACTAAACATGTAATTTTTATTCAACACGTAATTTTTGTTGACCTATCATTGGTAATTAAACATGCAATTTTTATTGGACTACAATTATAATTAAACGTGAAATTTTTATTGACATACAACTATAATTAAATATGCAATATTATTAAACATAAATTTTATTAGCATACAATTATAATTAAACATGCAATATTTATTAAGCATGTGATTTTTATATTTATAACACATAACTAATAATTAAGCATGCAATACATATAATTAATAATTAAGCATGCGATATTATTGGAAATTAACTAATCAAAATAAATTAATAATAATGGTAAATAAACAGTCACATATTTTATTTATTATGGGTCAGACTCTCTCAAAAAAGTCCCCAGTAGAGTCGCCAGCTGTGGCACCCTGATTTTCGACTGCACGACTTTGTTTAGAGTCGCCACTACATTTTATAGTTAAAAATGTAGAAAAATATTTTAAGCCCAATTACCCTGGGCTTTTGGATTTTTGATATCCAGGTTTGGGAGTCGGTTACAAGGTAGGGGAGGTATTAGCACCCTACCCCCCGCCTTAAGTGGTACCCTTCATTAAAATGTATGACTTTATTGCTATTATTATTATTATTATTATTATTATTATTATTATTATTATTATTATTATTCAAATTATTTGATTAATTAACTAATTATTATGCAGAAGAAAAATATTTATTTTTATTATTGAGCCTGACAATATTGACTTTGGTCCTACGTATTCTTATTAAGGGGATCAAAGCTTACATAATTCTTTAAGTAGAAAATGGTTTGTTGGTTGAGATATTTTAATTAAAGAAAATATATTTTAAGTCAAAAGTATATATTTCGTAAGTGTTGTTTATTATTGGAAAAAAAAAATTTGGTTATTTAAGAAATGGAATAAATTGATTTTGAGATTTAATCGATT
>NC_032010.1:18547124-18554948 GCF_001865875.1 Lupinus angustifolius
TATATATATATATAAATAAAAATTTATGGATTATTTACATGACTAGAGTAATGGTTGGTTTAATTGAAAAATATATTAAAGTGATTTGTTTTACATTTTAAATGTTTATTAAATTATTTTTAGGAGATTATTATTCTTTATTAACAATTGCTGGATAATTATAGAAGAAATGCAAAAAATAAAAAATAATAAATAAAATGATAAAATTAATAAAAACAGAATATTAATTACCTATAAAATAATAATATACTAGTTATTTTTATGCTTACTCATTATCTATAAAATTCTAGTATTTAATGCTTTTTTACATTGCTAAAATAAGGATATTAATCAATGAATTATTTGTTCATAAAAAACCATTTTTACATTTTAATAATGTGAACATAAAAACAAATACCATGTAAAATAATTAAATGATAGAAAATCTAAAAATATACCTGATTGCAAAAGAATGAATGCTTTTTGTTTAACGTGGCGCGTGTGGGTTGGTTGTCCAGGAGGTTGCACGGAAGCTTGCGGTATGCCTGTCCGCAGCGGATCCCGTGTTCTACATGGGAGATGATCCGGTGTGGCGCGTCACAGTGAGACCGCGGTGTGTTTTCACCTTATGATTGGACGCAGCTCTGGGTCAACGCGATGGAAGAAAAGTACGCAGATCCAACGGCGGTGATGGCGAGACGTAGTGAGTGCACAACGCTACCGTAGGCGTGGTTGCACTGAATCACTTTGAATAAAAAGGAATTCTCTCCAGTGTTGCTGATCTGATCATTCTGTTTCTGTTTTGATTTAATCGATTAAGCCCACTGGTTAATCGATTAACTGTGCATTTTTCAGCAAGTGCGTAAAAACCAAAAAGTGGAACTTGAGCTCCGCTACACCTATTCAACCCCCCTTCTAGGCGTATTCTGCCACTAATACCTAACATTTGTAACCGAGTTTGATATGAGAAATATAAGTTGAATTTTGTTGGAAATTATCCACCTTAAAGAGAATTATTCCCAGTTCTTGGTTGAACCAAGACACCATTGTTCGTATCAAGAACCCCAAAGTTCTTGTGGCGAGCTACATCATGGCTTATCAAACAATTCACCATTGTTTGTGGCGCCTTTGTTCTTGTCAAGAATTCTTTCTTGTGGCGAACTTCATCTCAATTTATCAAACTCTTGTTTGTGACGTCATCCCTCTTCACATATTACTCACCCTCCTTTATCTAATATATGCAAAATACATGTAAGCATTATTATCTAATACAATCCACAACACATATCAAATACACCAACCAAGAAACGATCGTCCAAAAAGGAACCACCCCAATGAGGTTGATATCATAGCCAAAGAAATTTCAGTTCGACCGTGTTAAATTTGGTTAAATCAGAATAACCCCTAAAGTGAACCAAATGATTTACTTAAAATTTTAAAATTTGAAACAAGAATCTAATAATTGTTTTACTCCAGTCCAAGAAAATATGGAGAGATGTTACTTTAATAACTATACATAATTATTAATTATATAAAATTTTGTATTTATATATAGATATATATATTTATAAATAAAAATGATAAATCATATATGAAATTACTCGGTCTGATTAGATGGTTTAACCACTTAAACCTATTAAATATAATAGGAGATCTCTTTTGATTTGATATTTGATTCGAGTTTCACAAGATAAAGATAAAGAGTACGTTACTTTTAAAAATATTGCTAAAAATTGTCAACCCTCTATACAAAATTGATAGAATTCTCTATCTCATATTAAAAAACTAATAACATTTATATATTTTAAAATCAATATATAACTCTTAAAAATTACTTAAATTTATAAATCTTTTAAATGAACACACAATTCTTAGCAAGTGGTAGAAATTAAATCAACAAATAACTATTAACAATCAGTAAAAAAAAAATTCAATTAATTAAACAGATAAATCTAAACAATTAGTATGATATACTCATTTTAAATAAGTGAAAGACATTGTAAAATTAATTTTTAATTTTCTTTTACTTCGGACCGAACAAAATTAGGGTTGACAAACTCTTTATTGGAAAAGAATAGAGGGAGTAATTTCATGCTTCTTATCTCTATGATAGGGTATGCATGTAGGTTGGATTGGGTTGTTATCAATGAGAAAATATAAGTGAATTATACAAATTCAGTGGAGTTGAGTTAATTTATTTCTCCTCTCATGTGTGCAGAAAATGTGAGACAAAAAGTGAGGAAAAAAATATGTTTATTTCTCTTCTTTTTCTATAGGATCAAAATGATGTAAAAGTCCATTTTCTTTCTCTATTTCTCCCTTCCTAGTTCCTTCTTTGAACTATTATAAATGTATAGAAATATTAAAAACGTCAATCAACTACCATTAAGGGATGGTATTTAACTTGTAAAAAATTCTACTTAATACAGCTACCTCTTATGACTTGACATATGCGTATAAACTATTGTATGTTCCTAACATGTGAATTAAATTTATGAGTTGGGTTGGTATGAATCAAGTCAAATTAATGATTGTGACCAACCATGGTTTTTAAATTTAAAAATGGTTGAATTAATCTGATGAATGAAGTCAAGTCAGAAAATATGGATTGCGTGGTTTTAGATTGAGTATCTGATAAATCTACATACACCCCTAATTAAGATTCACTTCACTACAAGAAATTTGTCATATACCTATGGACAAAAATTGTGGGTAAAAGATTAAAAAGCGTAGGTATATCACAAAAAACTTTTAGTTACAAATATTTTTGTCCGTCGTATTTAAGTCGCTATACCTACGGATTTACACTGTCACTATAGGTTTTATTGACGACTGTCGGGAGCGTGGGTATGACTTTAACCTATATCTTTTGATGTTATCTGTCACTAAAGGTATTTATACCTACTGCTTTCCCGATCACTATATGTTTTAGTTATGCCAGTCATTACTGTAGGTAAAAGGCTAAAAACTGATACCTTGAGTTTTTGTATATCACTATAGATTAATATAATATGATTTTCTTATACCTACATTTTTATTCCATTAGTATTTGTCATATTAAAAAATTTATATATATACCCACAGTTCCATTTCGACCTGTTTTAATGATGAATCTTAATATGAAACCATAAAATGAATTTATAATGGAAAAATAAATATCTGAACACATCGTATATTTAAAATTAAAAAAGTCATACAATCCGATAAATTACATGAGTTAAATATGTCATCTAAAAATAACATAACTATATATCATAGACAAAAAAGTCTTATAATCCTAAAAATTACACAATTTGTATGTCCATATAAAAATAGATACAAATTGTGTTTCTAAAACAAAAATCACAATGGTTCATTTTCGAGTTTGTTGCATCAAAAAAATTACTTACTAACTTTTACCTGCAAAGAATAAAAAAGACATCAATGAATGAATAAAATAACCTAATGAAAAAACTCTATTAATGAAAAATTGTTGTGTCATTTTCATTTTCTTCACTACAATCTAAATTTGGAGAACCAAAAGAAGTTGGGCTAGTAGAAGAATCTTGAACCTATTGAAAGCAAAAAAATACAAGTTAGTGAACTATTTTGGTGTGATATGTTGTGTCCTTAACTCAAAGTACCATATATAGTTATATACTCATATAATCAACTCAATGACAAATATCCAATACATATAAATCAAAATAGCCAACCCAATAACAATTATCAAATACATATATATCAGCATACCATAGTGTCGCTTCTATGTATGGGAATTGAAGTTACTGAACTACTATAGCAAACGAGTTCATAAACAAATTAGGAATTAACTTGAGTAGATCTATTAAGCTATCTCAATCAGTTCATAAAATTGATACAAATATAACATGAACTTTGAAAAATAAATTTGAGGGGAATATGATACACTTATTTTGCAGCTTCTATCATTGCATCAACATCTGCTCCAGAAAACTGACATCGTATTTGTCATCATACTTTCTATATGTTTAACTCTATTACAAAACTCTTTATTTTTGGACAAATAAACCTTCACTTTTTTTTATTTCGTTACTTTCCCATACAACTCACATATCCTTATTTTCTAGGAGAAAATTACAACAAAGAATAACTCCTTCTTGTTGTTTTGAAGTTATTTCAACTATAAATATGATTATTGTTTTTCTGAAGTAACAATTTATTGTTTATAGCTTGTTAGCCATATTCACAGTTGATAACCATATCTAAGTGTGGCTATTCAGTCCTGAGAAAGGATAAAATTATTTAGGTCTCTTTATACAATACACTGACTTGAGTTATAGCTTTATTGAACTTTGCAATTTGCATCAATTAGAATGTGGATCTCCACGAGGGACAATACAATATTGCAAACAATAAAGCAGAAATAGCACAAAAGATTTCTTACCAATCAAACACGTGAATAAATGATTTTAGCTAGTACATCTCTGCTACCAACACTGCAATAGAATCAAGGTTTCTTGTAATAATCTCCTCAGGTGTTACCATCACACGCTATATAAAGGAGTGGTACATATAACATTATTTTTAGAACAACTAAGGTATATTTTAAGGTGGTTCACTCACTTGTTTATTTTCTTTTGAAGTATTTCACTTTTTTTAGTCCATTAACACTTAATGCAAGCTTGACCATAATATTTTCTAGGTTTCTAGGTGAAATAAAAATAGGGGTCATTGAGTTTGAACAAATAGTTAACACTAAAATTCAAACAAAAATAAGGATTGTGTGCAAATCTTAAGTATATAAGATACATTTTATATTGTCCCTAAATCTTCTATTAAGTATTGGCTTAAAAAAAAGAATGACATGACATTCTTGCAGCGAAGTAAAAAGAAGTGTTTAAAGATTATCTTGAAGAAAGAGAGAGTAATGTGAGCCAAGTAAAAGAAGAGGTTATGATGAATCCAACATTAATAATTTTTTTCTTTTGGCCACATAATCTTTAAGAGCTTTGGCTATAAATAGGAATGCTTCAAGCCATTGTAAGACAAACCAATTCTTAGCTTAGTGCATATTCTCTCTTCTTATTCTCTTGTTCTAATATTGTGAAAAATATTTGAGTGAGAGTGATATTGGATGTACTTGAGTTTTGAGAAGTGGGTAAAACACTGAGTGAATTTGTAATTATCTTTTATCATAGTGGAATTATTTTTGTTGCTCTTTAACCATGGACGTAGGCAAATTGCTAAATCACATTTATTTCATTGGTATCATTTTCTCTATTATATTTTCTCCATAGGTCTTCTGCATCAACAAAATTGTACCATAGCTCATAGAGCTCTTGCATGCTAAGCCGTTAAATCTAAAAGAAAATTCTTAGTATGCTATGTGTTTGTAATATTGTCTGATCTTATACACCAGAAAAGAATTGTTCTTGTTACTAGAAAAGTACAATAGTGTGAAAGTGCATGTCTAAGAAATTTTTGTCATAGGAAAGACTTGATATTTAAGCGTGTCTATTAAAGACCCACCTCTCTTTCCTGTGAACTTTCCTAGTGTACCTTCATGAACTACAACATTGTTCTAGTATATGATTATCATGGCGAGTGCTAAATTTGATTTGTAGAAATTTAATTGAGAAAAATGATTTCAACCTCTAGCGACTGGAGATGAAAGCTCTACTAGTTTATCAAGGCTTGGGCAAAGCCTTCGAAGGTAGAAACAAGCTACCGCAGAGTCTGACCGAGAACGAGAAGGATGAAACCTTGGAAAAAGCACATAGTAAAATTTTGTTGTGCTTGGGAGATGAAGTTCCATGAGAAGTATTAGATGAAACTACAACTACTTCATTATGATTGAAGTTGGAAAGCCTGTACAAGACGAAGTCACTCACCAATAGACTGTATTTGAAAAAAAGAATATATACTCTTCAAATACATGAAGGAAACCCCATAAAAGCTCATCTATATGAATTTAATAATGTTATTCTTGATATAAAGAATATCAATGTTAAAATTGAAGATGAAGACTAAACAATTCTTCTACTATCTTCTCTTTTATGTTGTTACTAGTACTATATCGACACCATGATGCATGGTTGATAAGATCTGACCTTGGATGAAGTAAAGGCTGCATTGCACTCAAAAGAACTGTAGAAAAGAGTCATATTCGAGATCTGAAGGCTCAGGTGAAAGTCCTTTTGCTAGAGGAAGAACAGAGAGATGAAATCAATTTGGTGAAAGAGGAAAATCTAGGTCCAAGTCTAAAGCAAAACCTAGAAAGTACAAATGTTTCCACTGTCACAAGAATGGGCATATAAGAAAGAATTGCCCAGAGCGCAAAGGCAAGTAAAAGATTTATGAATATGGTGATGTAGTTGTAGCAAATGGCTATAACAGTGCAGATGCAGTAATAGTCTCAAAACACAACTCAAAAGATGAATGCATACTTGATTTTGGATGCTCATTTCACATGTGTCTCAATAAGGATTGGTTTTCCACTTACCAACCCTTAGATGGGGCAAGGTCCTTTTGGGAAATAATTTTTCCTGCATGGTCATCGGTATTGGCACAATTAGAATAAAGATGTTCAATAGAATTGTAAGGACATTGACAGATGTAAGACATGTTCCTGAATTGAAGAAAAATATGATTTCCTTGGGAACACTAGATTCAAAAGGTTATAGATACAAATGTGAAGGTAAAGCTATAAGAATATCTAAAGGAGTTATGATTGTAATGAAAGGAAAGAAAGAGAACAATCATTATATGTTACAAGGAAACACAATCATGAGTGTTGTTGTTATCTCCTCAACATCTTATTCTGATGTCACCAAATTATGGCATCTGAGAATGGGTTATATCAGTGAAAGAGGTCTAGCCAAGTTGGCCTAACAAGGATTACTGTACGGTCAAGAAGTCGGGAAGGTAGACTTTTGTGAACACTTTGTGCACGGAAAAAGTCTCAGATAAAATTCAATGCTATAGTGTATCGAACAAAAGGCACATTGGATTTTGTACATCCTGACTTGTGGGGTCTTTCTCAAGTACCTTCTCATTGTGGTAGCAGATACATGCTAACATTCATTGATGATTATTCAAGGAAGATATGGATCTTCATTTTCAAAGACAAAAGTGAAGCATTTGTCAAGTTCAAACAGTGGAAAACCTTGATTGAAAAGCAAAATGAGAGGAAGATCAATAGACTGAGAACTAACAATGGTCTAGAGTTCTGTAGCGTAGAATTCAGAAATTTTTGCAAGGATCACAATATTGTCAAACATTATACCGTGAGGCACACTCCACAACAAAATGGACTTGCAGAACGAATGAACAAAACCTTACTTGAAAGGACAAACTGTATGTTGTCAAATACTGGATTGCCAAAATAATTTTGGGCAGAAATTGTCAATATTGCTTGTTACTCGATCCACATATGTCCATCAACGACTATTAATTTCAAAACTTCAGAAGAGATGTGGTTGGGTATTCCAGCAAATTATGAGAAATTGAGGATATTTGGTTGTCATGCATACACTCACGACAAAGAATGAAAACTTGATGCAAGAACATTGAGATTGAGAGTGCAAAGGGTCAAGGATTGCATTAGCAATTTTTTGCCTATGTTTTGATGAAGACAAGGTTTTATTAAAGCTTGAAGATGGCTCAACAATCAACATGCCAAGGACTCAAGTGGTGAAGTGGTGACTTATTAGACTTATGTTATAATTCTTTATTATCTTTTTAGAAGTCTAAGATGTTTGCCATAGATATTGAGTCTAGGTTAGGTAAACCTAGGTGTGAGTCTCACAAGACTTAATAAAGTAATTAATCCACTAAAATGAGACATCATCTAGAAATATATGATAAGTAGGTCCATGCATTTGA
>NC_032010.1:18555048-18555610 GCF_001865875.1 Lupinus angustifolius
AATCATGTATTGCATGAGCATATAACATATAAGTAGTTTACCATTTAATCATGTATTAAAAATACATTGGTTAATCGATTAATCCCATGGCTTAATCAATTAACGTGAGTGTTTTCTGTTGTTTCAACTGCATAACTGAAAAACCGTTTTTAGATACAAAATCTATTTTGTATAAATACTGGCTAATTGTAGAAATGGCTAAGTGTGAAACAAAACACAAGAGAAAAGAGATAAATCATCATTGTTAGAATCTATTACAAAGTGTTGAATTAGGAGAAATATTAGATCATGCTAGGGCTTTAGTTTTCATATTCATATTGCATGATTCTTGAAAAGCTTTCTTGCATCATTCTTGTATTTCTTGAAAAGAAAAAGAGATAGTTCTTTACGATTGCATATTTTCAGAAACCTCCTGCATGAACATTCATATTAGACTAGGACGTCTTATGAGTTCTTGCTTTTTTAGGCTTTGATCTTTATTGTAATATCCGAGTATTAAGTACTCATTCATAACTCAAAGCGTTGTTATTCAAGGATTGAGAAAATCTTAGCTGCAATTAGG
>NC_032010.1:18555710-18557896 GCF_001865875.1 Lupinus angustifolius
GGTCAAACCAAGGGTGACGAAGTTCTTTGGGTTCCAAGAAAGGAGCGTTTGAGTCTTGTAATTGGAAGCGTGTATGTAACGTACATTGTGTTCTATAGTGAAGACGAAAAATCTCCCAAATCAGAAGAGAGGAATGGATGTAGTTTTGCAGTGGACAGCAAAACAAACCAGGATAAAATCCCTGCAGAATCTTTTTCTCTTTTATATTTCAAGATGTTTTAATGCGAGTTTGGAGCTAATATTTTGTGTGCTTGTACCTTGCTATGTTCTTGTTAATCTTGTATCAAAGTATTTGTTGTATATCTGTTTGTGTGTTGGTTAATAACTGTGCAAGTTGTTGTTCTGATCATTCTGGTTCTGTTACTGGTTAATCGATTATGAACAGTGCTTAATCGATTAACTGAGCATTTTTCAGCAAGTGTGTAAACACCTAAAAAGTGGAACTTGAGCTCTGCCACACCTATTCAGCCCCTCTTCTAGGTGTGCCTAGGCCACTGCTACCTAACAAATTGAGTCTCTTTATAAGAATCATACTTGAGTTCTTGTGAAGTGGCCGAAGGCTCAAAAAATTGTTGGATGCAAATGGGTCTTCAAGAAGAAGGAATGAATCCCTGGGGTTAAAGATACAAGATTCAAAGCGCGATTAGTGGCCAAAGGTTTTACACAAAGAGAATGTGTTGATTTCAATGAAGTTTTCTCTCATGTGGTAAAACATAGCTCTATTCGCATCCTACTTGCTGTTGTAGCTCAATTTAATCTAGAACTTGAGCAACTAGATGTCAAAACAACATTCTTGTGTATTGAGTTGGGGGAACAAATCTACATGAAACAACCTGAAGGATTTAACTTCAAGGGAATAAAGGTCATGTTTGCTTGATGAAAAATTCTTTATATGATCTAAAATAATCTTCTATATAGTGGTATCGGCAATTTGACACCTTCATGCTTGAAAATGACTATTGTAAAAGTGAACATGATAATTGCATCTACTACAAGAAGCTTGCAAATAATTTATTCATCTATTTGCTATTATATGTTGATGACATGTAAGAATATGTTAGAAATAAGAAACTTGAAAGCTCAATTAAGTTCAAAGATTGAAATGAAGGACTTAGGAGCTGAAAAGAAATTTTTGTGAATGGAAATTTAGAGGGGTAGGAAAGAGGGGTCACTCTTTTTATCACAAAAGAAGTGCATTGAGAAAGTGTTAGGACACTCTGGCATGCAAAATGCTAAACCAGTCACTACTCTATTGGTGACTCATTTCAAACTTTCAATGGTCTTCTGTCCACAAGCTGAGAATGAAAAAAGATGACATGTTAAGTGTAACGCCCCGAAAAATATTTCTTAAAAACATTGCGGAAAAATGGCTAAATTTTTTTTTAAATGAATTATATAAAAATTGCCTCCTTTTCAAATCTTCCTTTTCCGGGACATCACTTTAAGCAACTCGAATGCAGAAAATCAACTTATCGTTATCGGATGATAACTTAACCTGATTCACAATTTCCTGAATAACACAATGCATATAATTGGTTAAGTTATAGTTAGTTCATACAGACTAGATCAACAAAGGCGGAAACTACATCGCCACTAACATATACAAAAATCAAAAGAGAAACACAGCCCCCCTACATCAAAAACAAAAGGGACATCGACTGGCCGCAAGCTGACTCAAAACATTCCAGGAATGCTGGACCCCTCACTAGGGTCCTCCTCCTCTTCCGAGTCAGACACGAGGTCGACCACCTCCACCAAACTCTCTATATTTACGAGCTCAATGACCTTGTCCTCCTCTTCCTCTTCTTCCACTTCATTATGCCATAACCCAGTGGCATAATTCAGAGGGGATAACATTCCCAAAATCGGAGCCTTCTTGCAGGGACCTCCTCCAAGAACCCGGCTCCTCTTGGCTCTACTGGATGACGGAGCACCCAAACAATTTGACCACGTCCTATTACCGTGGGAGGGAACAGCGCCATCACTCCTGACTGGCGGGTACCGAAGTCCATCCTCTGGAGATATCAGCCTCCTTGGCGGCAATGTGAAAGAAGTGTCAATGTAGGTGTCGGGTTGAGGGATCATCATCGATGACCCGTTGCACACCATGTGCAACGACAGATCGCAGGGGCCTGTGTAGGTATATCTGTGCCCGTCACTATCCCATTGTCCCATCGGGGACATCG
>NC_032010.1:18557996-18558404 GCF_001865875.1 Lupinus angustifolius
AACAATACAGCAGAGAGAGTAAGACATCTAATGAACATAATTTCATTGACGGCGTGGACTTACTCAAAATATCACACTCAGACATAAAATATATTTTAACATATAGTTCATCATTTATCATTGACATCACGAAGAAATTCATAACTTACCATGTATTTCAACCTTACCAATATATCAAGTAATAAAATCAACATTTTACTCATAACCCTATCACATACATAAACATAGGAATACACAATGCTTGTAACTCACATGTGGGAATTCACTTCCACAATGATAATGTATGCATGATATGTCATGATTATCCACCTTACACCAATATCCATCCAACATCCTAATCGGAAATAATCGAGAGTACAGGTCCCACACCAAGCCTTTTTGTACGCACCCGAAATAACATATCCTCGC
>NC_032010.1:18558504-18559374 GCF_001865875.1 Lupinus angustifolius
GTCGGTCGATCGTTGTTCCGTGATATCATGTATCCTTACTAGGGTACCCCCTTAGTTCGCAACCTCAACTCGGATACTTGCCCAACAAGGCATAAACACAAACAATGCTTTCATACTTTTGTGGAGTCATGCTTCTCATCTAAGCCATGCTCTCATTCCACAACTTTTATATCACAACACACTCTACCTGGGTTCATCACATTGTTCACAACATCATCTTATTTCAATCTTTCCACACTGTCCCTCACCAAAGCAGGGACTAGTCGCCCAAGCGACTATTCATCTTTAAATCTCAAATAAACTTAAGTCTTCCTCGCTCAGGCGAATATACTATCACCCAAGCGAGAGAGTTCTAGGGGCTCATAAAAATCTTGAGCATTCTCGCCCAAGCGAGGCCCTTCCTCGCCCAGGCGAGGCTTGCTCCTCCAAGCGAGATTCTGTCGCCCAGGCGAGGGAGTTCCAGAACCAAAACTTCTCCTCGCCCAGTCCTCGCCCAAACGAGGCTGTGCTCGCCCAGGCGGGAGTTTCTCTCCCAAGCGACAGGGACTTGGACAGAATGCCAATTTTACCCTTTTCGACAACCGAAAACACATTTTAAACATGGTTTTTCAAACGCCTGCACACAGAAAAGTTCCCAACAACATCCATATACAATATTCAACACATTTCATCAACAATCATATATATTCAAAAGCATTCAAACATCAAAATCTTGGGTTTCTTAAAATCCAAGTTAACTCCAAAACCTTTGAGATGGTTTAGGAGATACGAGTGTCATATTCGGACACCACTATGTCACGATGTGTTCTCTCTCACCTTAATGAAGCGTGCTTTAACTCGTCAACTAAGGGTGGTTTGGTTTCAAGGTTC
>NC_032010.1:18559474-18580030 GCF_001865875.1 Lupinus angustifolius
GTATCATTTAAGAGTTTTATGAGACATTCATGTACTCATAAACCTTAACATCCTTTTTAACAAAAGTTTCTATGTTTCCAACTTGTTCCAAGCCATGGTTTAAGGCTAAAACAAATACAACTTCATACATTCTTATTTTTCCAAAACACTTCCTAAAGGTTCCTTTGATTTCATCATCATCCCCTTTGGCTAAAACAACCAAATACATGTAATAAAACATTATAACAACTCCATGAACACAAGTTGTTCATGGTTTCAACAAAATATTTTCATAAGTTCAAGAACATCACCATTTTCGGTTTTGAGGAGAAAATGAGTTAAAAAGCGTTTTAGAAAATTTTAACAGTTGAATATGTTCTTGACATGCTCATGAACAATATACTTAAATTTCATCAACATCCATTGGTTGAATGTTGAGAGATCAAGGATTGAAGATGAAAGAAACAAATGAGAAATGAGAGGAAAGATGAAGAGAGGATTTACGTTCTCTTTGTAAATTTTGAAAGAGTGTGAGAGTGAAGTGTGAAGTGTGTGGGTTTAAGGAGAGAAGGGAAATCAGATTTCTCTCTAGGCAATCATCAAAAAATCTTCTAGGGTGGCTAATGATGAGTTCATGAGATATTTGAGAAAGTGATGTGAGGTTTGCTTTATGGAAAAACAAATTTCACATCTCAACGCGAAATGATCACTTTGCGGACACGTGTGATAAACATGCCCAAGTATTAACAATACTCGATCGTGTATTATAATTCGCCCGATTTTAATATTTGATTAGAATTTCGGATTTCAGCATTCTGAGTGAAAAATATTTAGAAAATAGGTATGAGTGTACTCAGGGTCTATATTGACTCAAAATGAAATTACGAAGCCAACGGGGCAATCGGAATTCGATTCTGAATTACGGAACTCAAAAACAAATTTTTGAGTCGTACCGGGTGAGATTTGGCCTTGACAGTGGTCCGAAACCGACTGTCTCCGAAAATCATAAAAATTTACCACCAAATTGGAAATAGAATTACAAGACTAAAACTCAATTAGAGTTTCGTCTAATTCTTTACCGAAAATTCCTAGAAATTCATTTTTGAAAATATAATTAATAACAATATTAATAAAATCTTATAATTCCAAAATCGTAAAATTTGCGGTGTTACATTAAGTGTACCTTATGCTAGTGCAGTTGACAATCTCATGTATGTCACAATATGCATTAGACCAGATATTGGACATGCAATAAGTGTGGTAAGCGGATATATGACAAGTCCTGGTAAAGTTCACTGGAAAGCTATGAAATGGATTATGTGCTACCTGAAAGATACTACAAATATAGGATTATTGTATGGAAAAGTCAAAGATGTTGGAGACAAGATCACTGTATACGTTGACTCGGATTATGCTGGAAATCTAGATAAGCGAAGATCACTCACACGATATGTCTTTACATTGTGCGGTTGTATCTTTAGTTGGAAAGCAACATTATAATCAATTGTTGCTTTGTCTACAACTGTAGCACACTACATTGCAGTAATAGAAGATGTAAAAGAAGTCATTTGTGAGAAAGGTCTAATTGAAGAGTTTGATATACAACTTGAAGAAACAACCATCCACTGCGATAGTCAAAGTACTATACATCTGACAAAGAATACAATGTATCATTAAAGAACGAAGTATATTGATGTTTGGATGCACTTTATTAGAGATATTGTAGATAGAGAAATTGTTAGAGTGGAGAAGATACCCACTGCAGATAATCCAACAAACATGATGATGAAGCTAGTTCCAACAATCAAGTTCAAACATTGTCTAGACTTGATTGATATTCAGAATCTCTAGTGGGCATGCAGAAGAGTAGCAAGAGAATAACTCATATAGTCTTTTAGCCAAGATAGAGATTTATTAAGTATTTCCTAAAAGAAAAAGAATGATGAGACTTTCTTGTAGCTAAGTAAAAAGAAGTGGTTAAATATTATCTTGAAGAAAGAGAGAATAATGTGAGCCAAGTAAAAGAAGTGGTTATGATGAATCCAACATCAATGTTCTTTTCTTTTGGCCACATAATCTTCAAGAACTTTGACTATAAATAAGAATGTTCCAAGTCATTGTAAGACACACTAATACTTAGCTTAGTACATATTCTCTCTTCTTATTATGTTGTACTAATATTTTGAGAAATATTTGAGTGTTTGAGAGACATTTAAGTAATAATATATTGGATGTACTCGGGTTTTGGGAAGTGAGTGAAACACTGAGTGAATTTGTAATTTTTTTTATCATAGTGAAATTATTCTCGTCGCTCTTCAGCCGTGGATGTAGGCAAATTGTCGAACTACATTAATTTCTTGGTGTCATTTTTCTATTATATTTTCTCCATGAGTCTTCCGCATCAACATCTTCATCCTCTTTATCTACTCTAAGATTATGTAAATAAATAATAGTAATTAAACAAAATGTAATATGAATATCAAGTTAACAGTAGTAACTTATGATTTATAAGATATGTACCAATATAAACACTATACATATTCCATTACTCACGTTTAATGTGTTTGTCATGACTTTTTAACTTGCAGATCAAATAATTTATAACTTTGTTTGACATAATTACTATTTAAAATCTTATAAGTTATTAGTTGAATATATGAAATTCTATAATATGATTAACCCTTAAATCAATTAATTTATAGTAAGTAAATACAATCTCTCATTTAACTTTCAAAAGTCTAGATTATAATTGAGTTACTTTGCTAAATAAATCTATTTATTAAACATCCATAAATATATTAATGATTTTAATAACTGCGCAATTTCTTTACACTTTTAACAATCATTCACTGTTCATTTATATTATTTTTGTTTAGGAGAGTTTATAATTGTTAATATATAAATATGAATGATGAAAAATGTACTAGCAAACTAAAAAACACTTACACTACATACATATTAAATCATATATTATTGTTAATCAATTATAGACTATTTAATGATATTATAGTATCACCAATCAAATCCTAAAGCTGTATTTGAAAGTGTTGTTTTAAAGGGGAAGATAATGGATAAATTTAGAAGGTATCTCTCTTGTTTGGAAGTTGGGCGAAAGAGAGAGAAACGATTTAAAGGTTTTCTAGAGCACTCTAAAATCCTTTACATGCTAATTTACATGGTTTCTCAAATTTTAGGTTTTTCTAGAGATAAACATGTAAGAGTATCTAAATGTCTTTAGTAAAATTTTATGATTACATTATTGTCCATTTATCATTACTTTAAGTTGTGTTTGAGAGTTATGAGTGAAAGAAAATGAAAGAGATCAATGGGCAAATATGGGAATGAGGGAAAAGAGAAAGGAAGACTAATCAAATTAAATTTCTCTCATATTTAGATATGGCAAAACGGGTCGTCCGACCCATTTAGCCATCGCCTGCAAATGCCCGTAAAAATTTAAGCGGGCGCGGGCATGCCTGTGTTGCTTTAACAGACAAAATTCAATGTCCTGTCCATTTTAAAATGGGCTCATGGGCTTGTGGGCGGCCCGCGGGCATTGTTGAATAATTTAAAAAAATAAAAAAAATCATATAATAAATGAAATGAAATTAAATAAAGTAGTAGAAGATAAAACATTAACAAATTTTTTTATATTTTATATGAAGTTTAACAAATCACATTAGATTACAATTTTTTTGAGGGATTAAAAATCACATTACATCATAACTTATTTAAAATTTTCTTACTTTTTTCTTAAATTATGTTTATGGGACGCCCGCATGCCCAACGGAAATGCCCGAAGACATCTCCAAATATTAACAATTATATTTTGAAGGGGTATTTACATCCTCAAAAAAAAATCTGAAGTTCTAAAGATAATTAATTGGGCTTTGGCACTTTTTACTTACCTAGTGCATTTCTTATTCTCAAAAAAAAACTTTGAAACATCTCTCTTTGTCCTTCTTCTTCAACACTTCTCAAGTGAAAGTCATTTTTTTCTCCAAACAAATTTGTGTTTCACCATCAACAAAATACTAACATACTAACAATTGCCGATAAAAAAAAACAAAAATTTGTGTTTCCCCATTCAACCTACTAAAACTCATTTTCTTGCATATCAACTTTATTTTGATTGTTAGTTGACTAGACATGTTTTTTTTTCCCACTCATCATTGCTATACTGCGAAAGAGAAAAGGTGATTGTTTTTATGAAGAACACTTTTGTCTTACAATTGTTTAAGCCTTTCTATTGCTGAAAAAAATTAAAATAACTTTTTTCATCGTTTGCTTTTCAGGGTATGATTTTATACTAAAATGCATTTTTTCTGCCAATCAACGTACTTTTGATTATCAGCAATTAGAAATAGGTGTCTTTTTTTTGTTTCTTCTATTACCATTGTTGTACCCAATGTTGTAAAACCCGAGCCGGACGTCAAACCGATAGAGGTCTCATATTTGGTTTAACCGGTTTAAACTATTAAATCTTCTGTCTGACCGGGTAATCCATACATAATTAATAATTTTTATCTATAAATATATAGTTATATATAAATGTAAAACTTTATATAATTAATAATATGAATAATTATATTGAAGTAATAACATATCATCTTTTCTTAGATGATAGTAAAACAAAATATTAGAGCAGTGTTCCATTTTTTTTAATTTTTAAGTGTACCGTCAGGTTAACTTCCCGGGTTAATTCGGTTTAACCGGGTTTAACACGGTCGGACGGGAATTTTTGGGCCGGGCAAAGCAGACAAATGAGCAAAATTTGTATACCCTGCCCGCAAAAAAAGCGGGCTATGTGGCGTGCCTGCGAACAATGCCAGTTTTGCCATCTCTACTCATATTTGGGAGTGTGAAATTTAGATGGGAGGATACTAGAGTAATGATAATGTATACTTTTAAAAATTTAATTAACAATGAAAAATAGACAAGAATGCAATTTTAAAACTTTACTAAAGATATATATATATATATAAAACTCATTTTCTTGCATATCAACTTTATTTTGATTGTTAGTTGACTAGACATGTTTTTTTTTCCCACTCATCATTGCTATACTGCGAAAGAGAAAAGGTGATTGTTTTTATGAAGAACACTTTTGTCTTACAATTGTTTAAGCCTTTCTATTGCTGAAAAAAATTAAAATAACTTTTTTCATCGTTTGCTTTTCAGGGTATGATTTTATACTAAAATGCATTTTTTCTGCCAATCAACGTACTTTTGATTATCAGCAATTAGAAATAGGTGTCTTTTTTTTGTTTCTTCTATTACCATTGTTGTACCCAATGTTGTAAAACCCGAGCCGGACGTCAAACCGATAGAGGTCTCATATTTGGTTTAACCGGTTTAAACTATTAAATCTTCTGTCTGACCGGGTAATCCATACATAATTAATAATTTTTATCTATAAATATATAGTTATATATAAATGTAAAACTTTATATAATTAATAATATGAATAATTATATTGAAGTAATAACATATCATCTTTTCTTAGATGATAGTAAAACAAAATATTAGAGCAGTGTTCCATTTTTTTTAATTTTTAAGTGTACCGTCAGGTTAACTTCCCGGGTTAATTCGGTTTAACCGGGTTTAACACGGTCGGACGGGAATTTTCC
The DNA here is from genome assembly GCF_001865875.1 of Lupinus angustifolius. Taxonomy (NCBI): domain Eukaryota; kingdom Viridiplantae; phylum Streptophyta; class Magnoliopsida; order Fabales; family Fabaceae; genus Lupinus; species Lupinus angustifolius. Next base: position 18,565,081 of record NC_032010.1, read on the forward strand.
TGGTTCAAAGCTACCAACTCTCATTCGGTTAAGACTGCACTACAAAGCCGTTTTTAAGTCCGGTCAGCGGTTAGACCGGTCCGATCCGGTTCTCACAACACTGGTTGTACCTCATGATTTCATTACACAAAAAATTATTGTTTTTCTAAGAATACCTTTGTCTTACAATTGTTTAATTAAAAAGATTATTTCTGATTTATTTATTTTAAAAATAACTCTTTTCACCATCTATATTTTTAGGGTTAGATTTCATACTAACACTCAGTTTTCTCGCATATCAATCTTATTCTGATTGTTAGGCGATAAAACACGTGTTTTTTTTTTGTTTTTCCCCTCACCATTGTTATATATCATATGATTTCATTATAAAAATGATAATTGTTTTTCAGGAAAGTCTTATTGTTGTTTAAGTCTTTTCATTTCTGACAAAATGTTTTTTTTTCTAAAACAATTTTTTTCATCCTTTGCATTTCCATGGTATGATTTCATTATAAGCAAATTTGTAATTCTCCATTCAACCTACTAAAACGCATTTTTTATTGCACATCAATCTTGTTATGATTGTTAGACGACTTAACAAATATTATTTTTTTCTTCTCTCACCATTATTTACCTTTTAGTTTTAAAAAGTCTATTATCTTACTATCTTAATGTTGGTTAAGCCTTTTTGTTTTTGAGAATAAACGCAATTAGAGAGAATATAACACAACTTTAAAAAATAATAATGCATAATATATGATTTTTTAATTTTAAAATAACTTTTGTTAATGCAATTACAGAGAAAATAATGCACTTTTAAAAAATTACAACACATAGCATATTATAATGTTATAACACAATTGTGCTTATTGAATTTTATTGCCTAACATTATATTGTCCTAAAGTTATAGAATTTATTAGATGTTGAAATTGAATCATCTTAAAATTGAATGATTTATTGAATTAATACACATTATTTTGATAGACAATAAATGAAATTAAAATTCCTAATTTTTCTAGGAATAGTAATCATTATGAATTAATTACAATGGTTCATTATTAATTTATAATGTGAATGATGTAATGTTATTAACATACATGTATATCCCTGTATGGAAGCTAGAAATGATTGATGTGGTTGATTGTTGTATTTTCTAAGCTCTATTTATTTGCTATTGATAAACTTGCAATTTATTAGATTTGTAATAGTGAGATTTAATATTTTTTCATGCAAATGTAGTTATATTATTTTCACTTCAATAGAAGCATTACAGAGTGAGACGTGCAAATGTATGTGTATACTACTAGTTAGATACTATTATAGATGACAAAATGGGCATTGTCTAAGGGTGCGTCCGTATAGCCTGCATTTTTTTATAGGCAGGGCATATAAATTTTGCCCGTTTTGCCCGCTAAGTTTGCGGGCATTTTCGTTGGGCATGCGGGCGGCCCATAAACATCATTTAAGGAAAAAATAAGAAAATTTTAAATAAATTATGATGTAATGTGATTTTTAATTCATAAAAAAATTGTAATCTAATGTAATTTGTTAAACTTCATATAAAATATCAAAAAATTTGTTACTTTTTTATCTCCAACTACTTTATTTAATTTAATTTCATTTATTATATGAATTTTTTTATATTTTTAAATTATTTAACAATGTCCGCGGGCCGCCCGCAAGCCCGTTTTAAAACGGGCAGGGCATGAATTTGTCCGTTAACTAATGCGGGCATGCCCACGCTCGCTTAAATTTTTGCGGGCATTTGCGGGCGCAAGCTAAACAGGTCGGTCGGCCCGTTTTGCCATCTCTAGATACTATGACAAATTACAATAATCTAATTAACATCCTAACATGTTGTCTAAAAAAACCTTCAAATATTAGGGACCCATTGAACATAAAGACAATTTTAAAGGCATGCATAAAACCTTCAAAATATTTTATCTCCTTTTCCCAACTCCCAAGTAAAGAATATTCTTTTTAAATTTATCAATTTCCTTCTATCCCATCCAGAACAACTCTTTAATATATAATGCTAGTTAACCATTCATATTCTCCTCATATGTTTTTAATCCAAATATATATTTCTAGTTAACCATTCATATTTTCCTCATATGTTTTTAATCCAAATTTCACTTTCCAAAGAAACAATTTATGTTCATTCACCTTCCCTTCTCATTCCTTTCTAGAGTTGTTTGTAATAACTTTCATAGAAATTAGAGAACCATAAAAATTAACATATAAAGAATTTATAGAGCTCTAAAAAACCTCTAAAGTTTTTCACTATTTTTCTCTCAACTATCAAACAATAGAGATTCTCTCTAGAGTCGTCACTTCCCTTCCATCCAAAATAAAACTCTCCAACAAAAGTTAGAAATTGTAAAGTGTAAACCCCTTCCATGTATTGATGATGAATACAAAAATAAAATTCCCAACGTGTCTGTTTAAATAGTAATAAAGAATAGTTCAAAAATTGGGCGACGTTAACATAGTGAAGCAGCTACAACACTACATCAAACTCTCCCTCGTCTTCTCCGCCACATTCCCTTTATTTTTTCCCCATACTCTCATTTCTTCATTCTCTCATTTTCCATTTTCTCATTTTCCATTCATTCATTTTCATCAACATGGCTTCTCTTTTTCTCCCCACAACCCTCTCCGCAACCTCAAATTCCAAAACTACCCTTTCCTTCTCCTCCTCCCTCTCCTCCACTCCCCTCCCTTTCCGCCGCATCCCTATTTCTAACCCTCGCCGGAGGTATTCCTCCGCAATACAATCCAAGATCAGGGAAATCTTCATGCCTGCCCTCAGTTCCACCATGACTGAGGGCAAAATCGTCTCTTGGATCAAATCCGAGGGCGACGTTCTCTCTAAAGGCGAGAGCGTCGTGGTCGTTGAATCCGACAAGGCTGATATGGACGTTGAGACATTCTACGATGGGATCCTCGCCGCCATTGTTGTTGGCGAGGGTGAAACCGCTCCCATCGGCGCCCCGATCGGTCTTCTTGCCGAGACTGAGGCGGAAGTGGCAGAGGCTAAAGCCAAGGCCGCCAAATCCAATTCACCTGCCGCCGCTGCTCCAATTCCGCAGGAAATTTCAAATCCTGCTCCGGCGGTTTCTCCTCCACCGTCTCCACCGTCCAAGGCGGTTTACGAGCCGAGGAAAACCGTGGCAACACCCAACGCGAAGAAGCTTGCGAAGCAGCACAAGGTGAAGATTGAATCGGTGGTTGGGACTGGTCCGTTCGGGCGGATTACTGCTGCTGATGTGGAGGCTGCAGCGGGAATTAAGCCGGCGGTGGAGACGAGTAATGTGGCTTCTGCGCCGGTGACTTCATCTCCGCCAAAGGCTGCAGCTCCTCGGGCTGTTTCAGCTTCTTCTCCTGCTCCAATTCCGGGTTCTAGTATTGTACCCTTCACTACAATGCAATCCGCAGTTGCAAAGAACATGATCGAGAGTCTCTCTGTGCCTACTTTCCGTGTTGGGTATCCTGTGATCACGGATGCACTTGATGCATTCTATGAGAAGGTATGCTTCTACTTTGTAGCAGTCGCAGAGTTAAAAGATTTTAATGGAAGAGACCAAAGAATAATAATATTTAAGAGAACCGATTTAAAGTGATTTTATATTTTTCTAAGAAAAAGTACATGTAAAAAAATTAGACTTTTAGGAAATTTGGATCACATTTACCATGAATTCAGCAGGTATGCTTCATGGTTCATTTGGTTAAGTGGTTTTTTGTTAACAAAATAATGATTGAATCCACAAGGCTTTTACTCGAGGGGATATGGGGAGGGTATATGTAGGTAGGCAACATCATTCTCTCAAGCTTTGAATCTGTGTCTTCCAGGTCACAAGGCAACAACCTTACCCTTGCAGTTACTTTTTATTTACTATTACGAGACTTTCTTTAAAGCAGACCTGAAGGCTGATATGCAGTATGTGGAAGTATGGAACAGTGAATTTGATATATGTCACATAAAGTTAATAAGTGAACTATGTAACTATGTTTTGGAGTAGCTAGCGAAGCCTAGCTATCCACTGTCCCTGATTTTGAGTGCATTTTTGGGTTGAAAATGAATGTGAGATTTCAAGCATTACACATTTTTTTATTTATGGATTTCTTGCATTGTCAGGTGAAACCGAAGGGGGTGACAATGACAGCAATATTAGCAAAGGCTGCTGCAATGGCACTGGTTCAGCATCCAGTGGTGAATTCCACTTGCAAAGATGGGAAGAGTTTTACATATAATAGTAACATTAACATTGCTGTAGCCGTGGCAATCAATGGTGGATTAATTACCCCAGTTCTTCCTGATGCAGATAAGGTCTGTTATTCATGAATAGTCATGTGTCAGAATTGTGAATTTTAGAATATAGATTTGTGTTTCAGTTCCCAAGTTATTTGGTTGGTTAATTTCTTATTTCATTGTTATAGTTGGACCTATATCTCTTGTCTCAAAAATGGAAAGAATTGGTGGACAAAGCTCGGGCTAAGCAATTGCAACCTCATGAGTATAATTCAGGTTTCATTATTTATTTGACTGTCTTTTCTAGTATTGTTTCTTTGTAGGATTGGAGTCTTTTAAGCCAAGTCTAACCGTGTAATGTTATGGCTGCAGGTACTTTCACGCTTTCGAATTTGGGAATGTTTGGAGTTGACAGGTTCGACGCCATACTTCCTCCAGGCCAGGTGAGTGACATGGTCTTGAATTATAACTATCAATCTTAGAGATAATGACTGTGCAGATTATGAGTGGCTCATATTTGTGGCAATTTGACCTTTATTTGCTAAACTTCATGATTTTGTCTAGGGCGCTATCATGGCTGTTGGAGCATCAAAGCCTACTGTCTTGGCAGATAAGGATGGATTCTTCAGTGTCAAAAATAAAATGCTGGTGAGTTATATGATTGTTTCCTTTTCTTAATAGGTTAATCTACTGCCGGAGTTTGTATAATTAATAATTATGAGTTTATGCTTAGCTGAATACAAACACATTTTTCATTTAAAAAATTGCCACCCTCCTTATTGCACCCCGGTCATTTTTGAAGAGAATAAACCATAAAACCTTCATAACATTTGCATGGTGTTATGCTTCAGAACCATGCTCCCCTGTAAGGTTAATTCTATGCGTGTGGTCTACACTTCATGCTACATCTGCATTCTATTTGGCTGTGTCTTTGAAGGCTTAAATTTTATTGAAAGATTTCAAGTCTTAACCATAATGCTTTCTTGTTATTATTTATTGACATAATTAGCTGGACTTGGTCTGGACTTGCTTAAAATTTTGAAGGAGCAATTCATTAGAGTTTAAATAGATAAATGATACTCAGTTGCATGATAATGTGAAAAAATTATTAGTACATTGAAATTAAAACTGATTTTAAAAAAATTACCTGGCATTAATCAGCAATTTAAGATTTAGGAGTTAGGAGCTTATACTCAGTTTACATAGACAGAGTTATTATAATTGAAGAGTAGACAAACAAACCATCATATATAGGTTAACTTATATTGCAGGAAATTTGTTGGAATGTTGCGTAGTTAATCTTAAACATGAACCAATAGTCATCATAATTAAATTATATCATGCATGCAAAAACATCCTCTTTGCTAAATGCATCTTTTCTTTCGATGTCTTGTTTCTTCGATTTCTGACTGCAACTACTTGTTGCATAGAAACTAGATTTGATTCTTGTCCACAATTTTGTTTCAAAGTATATTATTTCAAGGAAAATTGTCGTCTTGACGATTGCTTGTTTTACACCATTTTCTGTCATGCTTTCCAAAATTCTCCTATTAGATCAATGTTGCAAATAATTCTTGTATTATTGGGTCAAGTCCTACATGGGAAGGGAGAGTAGCAATGGACCGTATTTCAGTTTTGTTTAATGTTCTGGATAGTAAAAGGAGGGTGGTCCAATGCAGAAACTGCACATTCATCAGTTTGTTTGTGTGGTTTGTAACTTTAAAAGTAAAGATCATTTGTGATATTATTTGTGACTTTTAAGTGTTTCTAATATCTAAGCATTGAAGGTACCTATGGTTCTAGCCAAAGAAATAATATGTATCTTTTTTTGTTGTTGCTAAAAGATGTAAATTATTACCACTTACCAAAACTATTTACAGCTGAGACCTTTGTTGCTATCCTAGAGCTACTGCCTAGGTAGGGTTCTCAAGGTTTTCACCAAAGTCAAACCATAGAACATTACCTCGACGGAATTACATATTGATCAATCTTTAACTCTTCCTTAAAACCTATGCAACATTCAGTCAAGTTTCCCTCAATATCTGTTATAGCCTTCCTTACAGGCAGCTCCCAATTCTCCATTTTAATTCCATTTGTAGTTGAAATATTGTTCAGGATTTCTCTGTTTGCTTTGAAAGGTTCACCTATTTCTTTCAATCAATATACTATATGTTGTTTTGCAAAGACAGCTGCAAAAAGAACTCTTCTTATCCTCTGGTATCTCCATATGTGCAGAATATATCTTTCTTCCAATCTCCCCATTCAGTTGGAAATTTTCTGATATGCAACCACTGCAATAGTGTTTGTCTGATAACACCGGTACAGAATACACAAGAAAAGAAGAAGATTCGTAAGCAAATCGATTCGGAATCAATTGAATTCCGAATACTAATACTTCTTTTATTGAATGCAAGAATTGAAGAAGATTACAATGAATGATGAACCCTAATTGATTCCCTTGAATCAATTCCTCACTACAAGATTGATTCCCTGAATCAATTCCCCTCTCTACACAATACTTCAAAACTAACTACAATAACCCCCCCCCCCCCCCTAACTCCTATTTATACCCTTCGGCCCTCCCCAAAGCCTTCGGCAAGTACCAAACAGTGTCGTGGGAATTATTCACCAGCTGCCACGTGGTTTAGTTGTTGCCACGTGGCCTCTGCTGGTATACCCGTGTGATGAGTGGTCTCTTCCGTACCCTATCAATACCCCCTCCCAGAAGAACCAACTTGTCCTCAAGGGCAAATTGAGGAAAAGCTTCTTGAATTTGTGCCGCAGACTCCCACGAATTTTCACACGCCGGTAAATCCTCCCACTGCACCAACACTTCCACATTTCCACTACCATCAAGACGGTGTTGCAGGATTTCAGCAGGTTGTACCTTCAACTCCAACTCCCCGGGTAACATCATCGGAAGGGGTTGAGACTGTTGAGCGGGTTTCAGCACCTTCTTCAACAAAGAAACATGGAACACGGGATGGACCCGTGTATGGTCCGATAATGCTAATCGGTAAGCTACCATGCCAATGCTCTCTAAAATCCGATACGAGCCTTAGAACTTGGCCAAAGGTCTGGAGGCTAGAGTTTTCCGCCTATACGGCTGAAGTTTCAAAAACACCCAATCTCCCATTTCAAACTCCAACTCACGTTAGTGTTTATCCGCCTGAGCCTTTGTCATATCTTGGGCACATAACCGATTCTGCTTCAACTCTTGAATAACCTCATCTCGGGCAACCAAGAGTTGATTTACTTCCTCCACCTTCGATGTAAACATACACCCTTTAATCAAAATTGGAAGATCTCTCCCATATAAAACTTTGAAAGGGGTCATTCCTACAGAAACGTTGTACATAGTATTGAACCAAAACTCGGCCCAAGAAAGCCATTCTACCTATTTCTTCGACTTGGGTCCCACGAAGCATCGGAGATAGGTTTCCAAACTACAATTAACCACCTCGGTTTGCCCGTCGGTCTGAGGATGGTAAGTTGTGTTATACTTCAAACGAGTCTCTGCCAATCAGAATAGTTCCTGCCAGCAATGATTTAGGAATACTTGATCACAGTCAGAAACTATCGATGATGGAAATCCATATAGTCTTACCACCTCCTTCACAAACACAGAAGCTACATCCTTAGCAGAATAGGGATGGCCAAGAGGATAAAAGTGGACATATTTAGTAAGTCGGTCAACCACCACAAAGATGGTATCCTTGCCACTAGACCGCGGTAATCTAGATATGACATCCATAGAAATATCTTGCCATACCTGAGTAGGAATAGGTAGTGGCTGCAAAACCCCTCCAGGTGCCAAAGTGGAATACTTCTGGCGTTGACAAACATCACAAGCCTCAAGATACTGCTTCACATAACCACGTGTGCCGTCCCAATAAAAGAAATTAGAGACACGCTTGTATGTTGGGAAAAAACCCGTGCCCCCCGGCGACACTATCATGGCACTCAGCTAAAATCAGAGGCAACTTATCAGACGTCTTGGGTAACACCAACCTCCCCTTATACAGTAAACGTCACGCCTGAAATTGAAAACTCGGATGAGAGTCTGGGTTTTCTGTCAAATCCTGGATCACCCTCCTCCACTTAGGTTCCTGCTGAACCTCTTGGAACCACCCCTCGACATCTCCTACATTAATCATTGAGAGTGCCGAGTAATAGGCCTTCCTCGATAATGCATCGGCCACGGAATTTTCCTTCCCCGGTTTAAATTGAATCTCAAAATCCAAACCAATGAGCTTTACCGCCCATTTAAATTGTTCCTCACTGAAAAGCCTCTGATCGATGAGAAATTTTAGACTCCTTTGGTCTGTTTTAATCACAAAGTGGCGACCCATTAGATATTGCTTCCACTTTTGCACGGCATGAACCAACGCCATCAATTCTCGTTCATATACCGACTTTAACTGGGATCTGGCTGATAAACCTTTACTCCAAAAAGTTAAAGGGCGACCCTCTTGCATCAACACCGCCCCAATCCCCTGACTGGAAGCATCAGTTTCTAACACAAACATCTTCGAAAAGTCCAGTATGGCCAACATAGGTAAACTGACCATGGTTGCTTTTAGAGTTTGAAAAGCAATAGTAGCTTCTTCAGTCCACACAAAGTTATCTTTTTTCAACAAATCCATAAGAGCATTGGCAATTCTTCTACGATAGTAACCAGTGAGACCTAGAAATCCCCTTAAACTCTTTAAATCGCGGGGCCTGGGCCAAGAACTTATAGTTGCCACTTTTGATTCATCGGTCGCGACTCTTGAATGGGAGATGATGTGGCCCAAATATTCTAGACTCGGCTTAGCAAAACTGCATTTCTTCTTGTTAATCTTTAACTAATTCTTGCGTAAGGCGGTCAAAACTTCCCTTAACTGCTCCTCATGAGAATCCTCATCCTGACTATAAACCAGTATATCGTCAAAGAAGACTAATGCAAACCACCGCAAGTATGGTCGTAATACCTCATTCATGAGAGTCTGGAAAGTTGAAGGTGCATTAGTGAGGTCAAAAGGCATCACAACAAACTCATAATGTCCTTCATGGGTTTGGAAAGCAGTCTTCTCAATATCTTCGCTCCACATCCGTATCTGATTATATCCTGACTTCAAGTTCTATTTGGTGAAGATGGTGGCCCCTCCAATCTCATCCAACAATTCCTCAATAATGAGAATAGGGAATTTGTTAGGTATAATCACTTGTTTAAGGCTCGGTAATCAACACAAAATCTCCATCCCTCATCCTTCTTTTTCACTAAAATCACAGGACTAGAGTAAGGACTGATGCTATGTTGGATAACCCCTGACCCCAACATCTCCCTGACCAGGCCTTCTATCTCTGTTTTCTGGTAGTGCAAGTACTTGTAGGGCCTAACATTGGGGATGGCAGCCCCCTCAATCAGATGTATGGCATGATCATGCCTTTGGACAGGTGGAAGGCTCGTAGGATCAGTGAATAACTTATCAAAGTTTTTGAGTAATTGCAACATTCGGACCGAATTCCTCTCAACCACTTCCCCCTCTTGACTCGATGGTTCACACTGCATGAGTAACCCTTCACCCTCAGCTCGAAGTACCTGCAATAATGCACCATATGAAAGTTCAGTTTTAGCCAATGCAGGATTACTCGTGATACGGATCAACTTCTGCCCTTGCTTAACCGTGAGTTCCAACTTGCCAAAATCAGTTTGAACCTCACCCAATCCAGATAACCAATCTAATCCCAACACCAGGTCGATGCCCTTAAGAGTGAAGAGGTAAAAATCTTGAACCACCTCCAAATTCTGTATCTGAAAGGACAATTGTGCACATTTTCCTTTACACCTCACTTTATGGTCGTCTCCTACCTCCACCATGTAAGAAGGAGTATCCTGGACTATCAGGTCCAACTCTCTCACCACCTCATTAGCTATGAAATTATGAGAAGTCCCACAATCAATAAGAACAACAATAGTTCTTCCCCTTAATACCCCTTCCACCTTCCAGGACTGTGTGGTAGTGAAGCTGGACATGGAGCACACAGATAACCACAAACCTTGACCAAGTCCATGGTTTCTTCCCCTACACCCTCTTCCACTTCCTCCTCTTCCTCCATAATAAGCATCCTAAATTGCCTATTTTTGCATCGGTGGTCTCTAGTGTAAGGCTCGTCACATATAAAACATATGTCTTTGTCACACATGTCTCTAACCTCAGCACTGGTTAAATGCTTGAATTCCCCTCCTCGTGGCCGAACACCTTCACTAACTAGTTTCGGCCCGGAATTTTTGATCGTGTTTCTTCCTCCAAAAATGTCCTGCTTTCCCTCCCAGGTTGTTTTTTATTCTACAGTTATGGTTCTAGAGTAATGATTACTTCTCTGATTACCTCCCCTTCGGCTTGCATAACCATACGAGCCCTTCTTACTCAATATTACATTCTTTTACTCAATCAATAGCACTTTTTGTATAATTTCTGACAAGGAATGTAATTCATATAATTTTACCTCAACCCGAAGCTCCTCTTTCAAACAGTTCAAAAAGATGCCCCTTGCAAACTCTTGATCAATGGTTCTCAAAGCTCCAACATACTTCTCAAACTCCTCTACAAACTCTTCCACGAAACATGTTTGCTTGAGGGATAGTAATTGCTCAAACGGATTCTGAATCATAGATGGCTGAAATCTCTAGACCACAACGATTTTGAATCCTTCCCAATTCGGCCTCGGGTTGCACTTCTCCCACCAATGGTACCAACTCAAAGCATTCCCTTCAAGTGCCATAATCGTGGCCTGCATCTTCTCACCTTTCGTAAGCTCCTTCAATTGGAAGTATCTCTCCAAACGATGAGTCTAACCAAATGTGTCGTTGCCAGAGAAGATCAGAATTTCTAATTTTCTCCAATTTTCCCGCCGGAATTGGCCATCCTTTCCACAAAACTCATCTCCCTTGTGTTCAACCCTCCCTCGTCAAAACTGGCCTTCATCACCGCGGAAGTCATCCTCTCTGCGATCCTCTCTACCGCGATGTGATCGTCTTTCTCCACCGCGAAATTCCCCTCCGCCACGGTCAATTCTGCCGCCGTGAACGACATTGTCGGCCTCGTCGCCGTGAACAGCCTCGGCGGTGAAGCGGCAGCGTTCCAACTTCGCTGTCATCTCCGCCATTTGTTCTTCGTGTTTCTTCACCAAAGCTTCCGCGAATTCCAACCTCATTCGCATCTCTTCACGTTCTTGTTCCCACTCTTCTCCGGATCGTGACATGCTTCACGTCTTCATGAATCAATGGTGAAAAGGCAGCGGTTTTCAGGGCACCGGAATCAGTGCTCTGATACTAGTGATTACACCAGTACATAATACACAAGAAAAGAAGAAGATCCGTAAGCAAATCGATTCAGAATCAATTGAATTACGAATACTAATACCTCTTTTATTGGATGCAAGAATTGGAGAAGATTACAATAAATGATGAACCCTAATTGATTCCCTTGAATCAATTCCTCACTACAAGATTGATTCCCTGAATCAATTCCCCTCGCTACACAATGCTTCAAAACTAACTACAATAACCCCCTATCTCCTATTTATACCCTTCGGTCCTCCTCAAAGCCTTCGGCAGTTACCAAACAGTGCCATGGGAATTATTCACCAGCTGCCACGTGGTTTAGTTGCTGCCACGTGGCCTCCGCTGGTACACCCGTGTGATGGGTGGTCTCTTCCGCACCCTATCATTGTCTTATTGACTAATGAAAATATGCAAGCAACTATGAATCCTTTCTATCCTCTTCCCATTCACATGGACAATTGAACATCCATATTAAAATTCTACAAAATTTTGAGAAGCGGGACCTTGTTGAAAATGAATTTTGTCCAATCGTGATCTGGCACCCATCATATCATGGGGAAATTCTTTATTCTTTGAGTAGTAATCGGTGTTGCCCATGACGATTGGCGGTTGTCAAAATTCAGCCATGAAGGCATTGCGGATGGCGTTGCGAGCAAATAGCGAATATCATAATGGTGGTTGACAAAAAATAAATAAAATATATAACATAATAGGAAAAATAAAATAATAATATAATAACATAAAAATCAAACAATAACATAAAGTTTAATAAAAACCATTAAGTATCAATGTCTCATAACATCAGACGATCGGTAAAAAGTAAAATAAACAATACTAACAAGTCTTGCAAAAAGCACAACTAAAAATCAAAGCAAAACACAAATATAAAATGCAAAACATTCATACCGTGTGTTATCCTATTTTTGGAATACACTGTGCTACTGTTAAATAATTGTTTTAAATTTGTATATAAAGTAAACCGGAAAAAAAAGGAGTAAACTAAAAAAAAGTAAACTGAAAAAAAAAAGTGAAAAAAAGTAATCTTGAAAAAAAAACGAAATTAAAAAATGAAATGAAAAAGAGATAAAGAAACAAGAGAGAAAGAAAAATAGAGAAAGGGAAAACGCAATGAAAAAGAGTTAAGAAACGTGATTGTGGCGACAAACAGTCGAGGCAGCATACAACAGAGAACTCAGTTTTGAGAGATGGATGCAATAAGGAGAAGAGGCAAAAATAGAAAGGGGTTAGGGTTTTAATTTTTAAAACATGAATGGGCCCAAAAAACTCATCTCAACACAATTTTTTTTTAAAAAAACTGACCAGCAGGCAAAAATGCCGCCATGGCCCCGCCACCGCCATACCGCCATGACGGCTTTTTTGAGCAAAAGGCGGACACGACCATATGGCGGGATTTCCCAAATGGCTAATGGCTGTAGTCCAAAAAATGCCGCCACCATGGTCGATATTGGGCAACACTGGTAGTAATGAAAAAGTTGGTTTGTTCTATTCACTTTGTGATAACTCGTTTCCAAAACATGAGTGATCAGAGTTCTAAAATCTAGGACTAGTTACATTCTTGTTAAAAGTTGGATTGTTCAGGGAAGGATTACCCACTTGTGTTGGAGAACTGGAGATATTAACTTTCCTATGATGAAGGATGAATCTTAGATTTTTCCTTTGGTATGTTGAATTGTTGTCTAATGTAGGGATGTCTTAAGAGGCACCAGAACGAGTAAGGATTTAGGCAAGTAGTGCAAAAACAACATGCAATAACACTTATCCTTTTATTTACGATGAAATGACATTTTTATCCTTAAAAGTAAAAACAAGAATTCTTTTCTCCCGTACTGGAAAGGGATCCTTGTTCCACCAGAATGAGGACACATTTTAATATGACATTTGGGAGGGAGGACACATTTTAATATGACATTTTAAAAGACTTACTCCACATTTTAACCGTTCATTTTAGGAGAATCCAATAGTTTAAACTAGTGAGTAAATTTCAATCATTAGATTGTCCTAAAATGAATGATTAAGATGTGGAGTAAGTGAATCCTCTCTCATGATATTTATGTCATTTTACTGATTGGGTCTGCATCTAAAATGATGATTATTTATATCTCTGGATGATATTCATTGGCTCTAAACTTTCTGTCAGGTGAATGTAACTGCTGATCACAGAATAATCTACGGTGCTGACTTGGCTGCATTCCTTCAGACATTCTCAAAAATTGTTGAAAACCCTGAAAGCTTAACCTTATAGTCATTCTATATTTTGACAAAATTATCTGTGCTTATCCACCAGAGGGTGATTAGTTGATTGTGTTCACCTTGCAACATGTCTGGCTTGATGCCTAATATTTTTGGGTTTAATGTTGTACTTTCATTTTGTTACACAGTCCCAAGTATGAATTAACATTTAGTAGATTTTGAAGGAGAGTAACCACTTTGATATTTTCTAAATGAAGGATACTGTAAACGGAATTCTATGGTGAGAAACAAGGTCAGTATCAGCTGAATTAAACTTATGGTTATAAAAAAAACTAGTATCTTTTCATTTATTGATTTGCTAATGGATTATAACTTACAAGAATTGGTTAGTACCACTATCTACATTCATTTCTCATTGCATTTGGTCTTTTCCCTTTATTTAAGAAGGGGTAACTAGATATAACTTGACTTTTTAAAAAGCAAAGAAAGAGTAATAGAAACACATCTTCTTCTGAATATGTTGATACCTTTTACCCACATTTTGATGTAATTATTCGTTTAACCATTTTCATCCATTGAACCACGAACTAGCTATCTCATCAGTTTAGTAACAGATCCCATTTAAAAAACCTTCGCATATACTATGTCAAATATATTTTGAATAGCTTTATACCTAATAAGGTGTCCCATCCCCTTCAGGCCTATTAGTTGATTTTGGAGCCTCTAGTGAGAAATTCATCATAAGTGCTCAAAGGAGGAACCATAAACAATGTTATGAAGCTAACAACTGTATAGAAATGTATGACCAAAGTCAATCTTGTCAGTCACAATAATAAAAATAAATAATTTTTTAATAATTAATTTATTAATCAGAAAATTTAATAATAATAACAATAATAAAGTCCTATATTTTAATGAAGGGTATCGCTTAAGGCAGACGAGTAGGGTGCTAATACCTTCCCTACCTTGTAACCGACTCCCAAACCTCGATATCAAAATCCAAAAGCCCCAAGGTAATTGAGCTTAAAATATTTTTCTACATTTTTAACTATAAAATGTAGTGGTGACTCTAAACAAAGTCGTGCAGCCGAAAATAATGGCGCAACAGCTCGCGACTCTGCTGGGGACTTTTTTGAGAGAGTCCGGCCCATAATCAATAAAATATGTGACTATTTAT
>NC_032010.1:18580130-18625325 GCF_001865875.1 Lupinus angustifolius
TTATTAATTATATGTATAATTATAAATTATATGCTTAATTTTAATTGTATGTATAAATATGACATTGCATGTTTAATTAATAATTATATATATAAATATGAAAATTGCATGTTTAATTATTAATTGTATGTAAAAATATGAAAATTGCATGCTTAATTATTAGTTATGTGTTATAAATATGAAAATTGCATGCTTAATTATTAATGGTATGAATTACATGCTTAATTTTAAGTTATATGTTATAAATATGAAAATTACATGTTTAATTAGTAGTTGTATGAATTACATACTTAATTGTTAGTTGTATGTAGAGATATATGTTACATGCTTAATTAGTAATTATATGTTGTGTATATGAATTATATGTGCATGTATATATTGTTTTTATTATTATGTGATATATAATGTACACATTTTAGGCACACATATGCCCTACACCGGGTATTATTGATACCATTTTTTGGATAGAAGGGATACTAGCCTCACTGGTCGTGGTCTTTGCCGCTTCTAAGTGTTGGTGATGTGGACCACTCATATTGTTACCTCTTATTATGAGTTAGCCGCTCGAACTGGTCTCCTATTTCTAACATCATAATATTTGGGCTTCTCTATTTGAGAGAGATGCAATATGAGCACCTTTATATGGAGTTTAGAACTTGCCAAGGGCGTCCATTGTATGTTAGAACCTTGTCTTAGGATGTTGTACTTGTGGTGAATTGTTGTGATGTGTATAATGTTTGTATTGTAATACATTGTTTGGAATGTTATCGTATAAAATAAAAATAATTAAAACATTGCATCCCTGAGGGAAAGTCTTGTTCCCTCACCAAGGAGATCGTTACAAAGATAAATAGGGCATTCCACTTTTGCCTTACGTTAGCCAAAACGATAGAAAATTATTTCAAAATATATATATATATATTTATTCAGTAATTATAATGATGGCTACAATGGGGGCTCATGACCCCGAAAAATAAATTCATATTCATTCATTCATGCATTATCCCATTTTGTATATAAGTAATTAATTTCTACGAATTTTAATTTAATAGCTGTATTTTACATTAAAGGAGAACCCATTTCAAAATTTAAAAAATGATGACCCCAAATAATTCTAGCAGCATATTGGCACCCGAAAAATCAATAAAATTAGAACTGTCAATAATTAATGTGAGTTTCTTGGCTGAACAAATTCTCAAAATTCTAGAAGAAATTAAGAAGCAATTTAGGGATAATTATGGGGAATTATTGGACCTTGTGTTAGTCCAAGTTCGTCCCCAAGACCTGGAAGTTATGCAAGTTATGATTCAGATCTGGAATCTCAAGCTTCGAGTATTTGAGTTCCCTAACCTTGATGTTGCTCCAACCATAGAAGAATATGAGACTCTTTTGGATTTTCCGATGGAGGGCAGATTAAAGCTATACCAGTTCACAAGGGGGCAAGTTGCTAACAAAGGTAGTATAGATGCTCTTATCGGTATGCGCCCAGAAGCTTCAGACTTTACCAAGCAAGGAGGAGCAAGTGGGTTGAAATGACACTTTCTAAAGAATCATATCTCCAAAATGGCTGATAAGAAGAATTGGGCCTTATTTCAACCCGCGTTTACTTTGGCTGTGTATGGACTAGTCCTATTTCCATTCATTTGTGACATGGTGGACCAAGCTGCTATGGATGTATTCAGCAAGTTCGTCCGCTTTAAAATCAACCCAGTGACAGCTATTCTGGCAGAGACATTCTTGTCATTCCAGCGGTACCAAGAGGGTATTCAGAGGAATGTTAGCAAGGTTCGAATCCGATGTTGCATCCAGCTCCTGCAAGTATGGATCCTGGCCCGTTTCAAGCATCACCGATACGGGTTAGGGTCTCGTTACCCATTAAGAAGGTTTCTCATTACTTACGTCGAGGACATGCCTTTGCTCAAATGGAAGTAATTATTCGAAGAGGTTACTCTGAGAAACTTTGCTGAAAAATGTTGTCTCTATGGTCGGCATCAACAAGTCATGTATTCATGTGGGGAGTTCCAGAATCTAGTATTGATGGGTCCCATAGGGTGTATCTCTTTCATACCAGCCTTGGTACTTGGCCAGCTGAAATGGGGAATGATTCCTGTATTCGAAAAGCAATTCGAGGGTCTTTAATTTTGGTATGAAGATGAGGGGGGCCCTCGAAAATAGTCCAGTCCATAAGGAAAGCTCTTAAAGACATTCATTTGTATAGGCAGCAAAAGTTGGGGGAACGCATAACTTTTTATTCTGATGAGTATAAGTCTTGGAGAGCCGACAGGATGGAAGGCATTAGCAGACCCTCACTAGTAATGTCGCCAATCAAGGGAGGCCCCACACCAGCGGAAGTCACACTTAAGGCAAACATCAAATTGCTAGAAGCTTGCCTTCAAGAATCCAGGGGTTAGAATGAGATGAAGGACATAGCCTTATAAAAATCGGGCAACACCTCCTCTATACTCAGGGAGGAAATCAAGATCCTAAAGAGAGATTATGTCGACTTGTGCTCAAATTCCGGTAAAATGGCTATAATGAGACAAAATCAGAGGATGGGGGAGGAAATAAGAGATGTGAAAGAAAGACTTGAAGCTCAGGGGCAAGCCTTGAAAAATAAGATAGAGACGGAAAAGATGACTAGACTGGATCTGGAGCAAGCCATGGCTACGATCAAAGATTATCAAAAGGCCTTGGATCAGTCCCACAGGAAGGAAGATGACTACAAAATATCATCAGAGCAAATGCAGGGAGAAGCTTTCGCCAAAGAAGCCCAACTAATGGATCAACTGAAGGAGTTGGTAGACTCGTATGAGCACCTAAAGGGGAATCAACATATATGGGATGACAATTGGAGGAATACTCTGGGAGAATTCAAAAGAGAAAAGATCAATGGAGAGAAAGATGCCACAATATCATTGAGGGGTTCAGGGATTTCGCAGATAATTGGTTAATAACATTCGAAGAGGCCCAACAGGAGTTCCATATGTATCCTGATACTGAGCTACGCCTAGCAATGAGAACTCTCTTTAGTAGCTGCACTCAGGTTTCCAAAAAGCTCAGACGTTGGAGGATGGAGTGTAACGAGGGATTCTAGTTAGGATTACATGGTTTGGTTTATTTGTTCTCATTTTTTATTTCTTGTTGAATAAAAGAAGGAATGGAGGAAATCGACATATGTGATTCCCCTTCCTTGAATGATGTTTTGATTCATAATAAATGGGGTGTTTTCCATAATGTCTCTCCCAGCCAAGTAAAACTCACAAAAACAATTGAAATAAAAAAGAAGAAGTACAAAAACAAAAAATGAAAAGTTCAAAGCCATTCAAAAGACACAACTTTGGTCTTCCAACATTCTAAAGATTGTTGTCAACTGTATACAAACTAAAAGACTACGCTCCTTAGTTAGCAGGATATGGGGGTTTATAACTTTCGGAGGGGTTTTATGCTGCTAGAATTAAAGGTGCAATCTTGGTATAAAAATTCTTTACTCTAAAGATTGTCATTAACCACATATTAAGCTAATGGACTATGCTCCTTAAGTCCTAACTGTGGGGGTCATACATATGAAACATGCAAAATGGTCTCTCGTATACAGTTTTCATTTATTATAGATCAGTATTTTAAAATAAATTGCATTCATTATACAGTTTATCAGCATTGCTCTGCAGCACCCCTACTACACCCGACTCCGAGCTAAACAAATGGTTGAATCTACAGACCTCAACTAGGACATCAGAGCTGAATTAGCTAGTATGAAAGAGCAAATGGCGGAGATGTTCCACATACTGAAAGCTCTCCAGATCAAGAAAGAAAAGAATGCCACTACCGGGCCACAACCCCATTTAGGGTCCATTAATCCTAGTCAGAGGCCTGGTACTAGCCAACCTCAAGAAGGACACGACACCAATACAAGACATCAAACTCAACGAGAGAACTTTAGTGATGATCCCGATTATGATCCCCTCGAGAGACATCTATAACTCAAAGGACTCCCCAAGGCTGTAATGCACCGAATACGGAAAAGGAGGAAGAGAAATGGAGTTCGATTAAAGAGAGGTTGAAAGCTATTGAAGGAGCCACTTGTCCAGACCTCAAGAATGCTTTCGAAATGTGCTTGGTGCCCGATGTGGTACTCCCACCCAACTTCAAAGTGCCTGAATTCTAAAAGTATAATGGGACCACTTGCCCCAAGAGTCATTTGCACATGTACGCTAGGAAGATGTCAGCGTACCATGACAATGATAAACTCTTGATTCATTGCTTTCAAGACAGTTTAGTTGGAACAGCTATGAGCTGGTATATCCGGCTGGAGAAAACTCAGATCCGGGCCTTCTTGGATCCATCCAATGCTTTCGTCAAACAATAAAAATATAATGAGGATGTCGCACCAGATAGAGCCCAGCTACAGAACATGGCTAAGAAATCATCATAGAGTCTCAGAGAGTATGTCCAGAGATGGTGATGACTAGCATCTTAGGTCCTTCTGAGGCTGGATGAAGAAGAACAATTGTCGATCTTCATCGACACCCTGCAAAGCCCATACTATGAACGTCTCATGGGTAACGTAACAACCAAATTTAATGACGTAATTAAAGTGGGAGAAAAGTTGGAATGAGGAATCAAAAGTGGGAAAATTTATGAAGAAGGTTCAGGCTCCGGAAAGAAGCCTGCTTTCATGAGGAAGAATGATGCAGAGACCCATTTCATTGCTGCAGAACCAAAGAGGTTCCAACCCCGAAACAATAACCAGAACAATTATTATGCGCCCTCTCGGTTTGCACAGAACCACATACAAAACCAAAGTCCAACACAAAACCGAATACCAACCCATAACCCACCAAATCAAAACAACAACACCTATCAACCCAGACAAGGTTACACCCAATATCCAAGAAATAACAACTACTATCAACAAGAGAGGAGGACACTAGTGTTTGATCGAATCCCAATTACATACACTGATTTGTTGGCCTATCTCCAAAGACAGGGGATGATCACACCAATCCCAAGAAAAATCCCTAAAAACCCCGGGCCCTGGTACAATGAAAATGTTTATTGCGCCTATCATTCTGGGGCAGTAGGACATTTGGTGGAAGATTGTAGGGCTTTCAAATTTAAGGTTCAAGACCTCATCAACGCCAAGCGAATTGATTTCAGGGAAACTAGACCCAACATAACTGGAAATCATCTACCCAACCATGGAAATCAGGAAGTAAATGCCATAGAAACAAAGAGCATGGTTGTAGTTATTGACAAGGTTGAAGACGTGAAGATGTCCATGGGGTACATCTTCCGTGAAATGTGCATGCAGGGTTTGGTAGAAGTTATTAGCTATGAAACAAACAACAATGATGCGAAGAGTTGTGAAATGCACGGACGTGCGGGTCACAGTTTGGAGGAATGCAAAGATTTCAAGTCGCTTCTTCAAATAATGATGGACTTGAAACTTATTGCCATCGGCAGAAAGTCCTCATGCTATGGGATTAATTTTATAGAGAAAATTCAAAAGGAAATACTTGTGTTCATACGCACGTATGAACCCTTCATAAATCCACCTGGGGGTGTTCAGACATATTTCTCTCAACGTCAATGGGAACCATTCATCCGGAAGATGGAGCCCGTGATAACAGGAGTAGGAAGCCCATTCTCGTATGAATCAGAGAAGGCAGTGCCTTGGGTGTACGAAGAAGAGCCAGTGATGAACCCTTCTATGGTTACCAACATTGCTGGAAATAGCAGGGTTAGGAGGACTGGATGTATATATGTTCCACCAGAGATAGAAAAGGGTCCATCTAGGGCCACTAAAGGTAAAGAAAAAATGCTAGAGCATGTAGAAGGGGATGTCGAGGTGGCATTACCTGAAGGCGTATCGAACGAAGAGGCATGTGAGTTCCTCAAATTTATCAAGAAAAGTGAATACAAAATCGTGGATCAACTTAATAAGACCCCATAAAGGATATCTTTGTTATCCTTACTCACGAGTTCTGAGGCCCACAGAAATGAGCTACTAAAAGTGTTGAATCAGGCTCACGTCAGCCATGACATTACAAATGACAAGTTGGGAGGGATAGTCAACAATATTGTGGCGGATAATTATATATCTTTTTGTGATCAAGAGATACCTTCTGAAGGCACCGAACATGTTCGTCCCCTGCATATTTCAGTGATGTGTAATGATTGTGTGATCGGAAAAGTCCTCCTGGATAATGGGTCATCGCTGAATGTTATGACGAAGAGAACTTTCTCCAGATTACCGGTGGATACTTCCTACTTGAGGGTTAGCTCAATGATTGTCAAAGGTTTTGACGGATCACATAGGGACGTGATGGGGGGATGGAGTTTCTCATCAAGATAGGGTCATGCATATTCAATATATTATTCCATGTGATGAACATCAATCCAATGTATAGTTGTTTGTTGGGCGTCCTTCGATTCATTGCCCAGGAGCAATACCGTCTACCTTGCATCAAAAAGTGAACTTCATAATGAATGGAAGGCTGATTACGGTTCCAAGAGAAAAGGATGTGATAGTGTCTCAGTTGTTTGATGCCCGCTACATTGAAGTGACTGAGGAAGCATTGGAAACATCATTCTAGGGTCTCAAGATCGCAAACACCACATTTTTATTGGAAGGTGGATCGTGGCCAAACCCACATCCGTCAGATGCTTCTCTCATTATGGCAAAAGTGATGATCCGCGAAGGATATCAACCCGGGAAAGGAGTAGGAAAGTATGGACAGGGCTGTAGGGAAATCATAATGCCCAAGGCCAATAAAGGTAGATATGGTTTGGGGTATAGACCTACACAGGAAGATAAGCTCTGAACCATAGAAGTAAGAAAAGGTGAGCGTCTGACTCGGCTAGGGCAATTTGGGCATGAGAATGTGGCAAGGCTTCTAATACCACATATCAATCAATGCTTTGTCAGTGGTGGTACCCGGTCCTCAGGAATGGTGGCCTCCATGGAAGAAGAAGGAATGAAGGAAGAGTCTAGGTTCGTGTACTAGTGTCCCCCAGGCACCTGCTTGAAGAATTGGCATGAATAGCCACATGCATCAGTTACTTTAGGATCAAAGTAATAATTTTATGAAGTTTTTTTTAGCCATGTCCAAGGCTATTAGACATTTTTCATTTTATGTTTTTTTCAATAATAAGGACTCATTTGTTTCAGTATTTCCATTCAAATCAATAAAGATCAATCTTTTCGATCATATTCATGTGTCTCTTTTGCATTTTTTCTCTATTACATGTTAAAATATCAGAGTAAAATAAAACTGAGAAAAAATAAATAAAATAAAAAAACCAAATCCATAGGGAGCTGACTTAGTCATCCTCACATTGTAGATCTGATAGCGACTCTGAAACTGAGGGCCATGCCAGTGAGTCCTCGCCTAGTCTTGGCCAACCGGTTCACCAAGTGGAAGATGACAGTGATGATGATGAATGGGAGGCCTCCCCCGAACTGCTCAGATTGGTAGAGCAAGAAGCTAAAGAGATTCAACCACACCAAGATCCTGTCGAGCTTGTCAACCTAGAATCCGAGGAAGATAATAAAGAGGTGAAGGTGGGCACCATAATGTATGGTAAGGAACGAGAACGCCTAGTTCAACTTCTACATGAATTTAAGGACGTCTTTTCTTGGTCGTACGAAGAAATGCCAGGGCTAGATCGAAGTATAGTAGAGCACAAACTACCGCTAATGCAAAACTCTAGGCCAATAAAGCATAAATTGCGAAGAATCAAGTCAGAGATCTCCCTAAGGGTCAAAGAGGAGGTAGAAAAATGGTTGACCGATGGGTTCGTTAAAGTTGCTGAATATCCAGATTGGGTAGCCAATGTGGTTGTTGTGCCAAAGAAGGGAGGAAAGTTGAGAATATGTGTTGACTACAGGGATCTCAACAAAGCTAGCCCGAAGGATAATTTTCTGGTGCCACATATAGATGTTTTGGTTGATAGCACCGCTGACCATGCCCTTTTCTCATTCATGGATGGGTATTCGGGGTATCATCAGATCAAAATGGCGCCAGAAGAGGTAAACAAAACCACGTTTATTACCCTATGGGGTACCTTTTGCTACCAAGTCATGTCGTTTGGATTAAAGAATGTCATGGCTACATATCAAAGAGCAATGGTTACTCTTTTCCATGACATGATGCACAAGGAGATAGAGATCTATGTGGACGACATTATCTGTAAGTCCAAGACATAAGGAGAACACGTAAACAACTTGAGGCGTTTGTTCGAGAGACTACGAAAGTATCACCTTAAGTTGAATCCAACCAAGTGTAGATTTGGAGTGAAATCAGGCCGAGTCTTAGGTTTCATAGTCAACCAGAAGGGTATCGAGGTGGATCCGGAAAAGGTGAAGGCCATAATCGAAATGTCAGCACCTCGAACAGAGAAGGAAGTCAGAGGATTCTTGGGAAGATTGAATTACATCTCCAGGTTCATCTTCCAACTAACTTCCACATGTGAACCTATATTCAAGCTCCTAAGAAAGAATCACGTGGTGAAGTGGAACAATGACTGTCAGTCAGCATTTGAAAAGATAAAGCAGTACTTGACAGAACCTCCAGTACTGATGCCTCCAGTTCCAGGGCGACCCTTGATTATATACCTCACTGTACTTGATGAATCAATGGGTTGCGTCTTGGGGCAACATTATGACAATGGAAGAAAGGAGCAAACCATATACTATTTGAGCAAGAAATTCACAGCTTGCGAGATAAAATACTCATTGTTAGAACGGACTTGTTGCGCTTTAGTTTGGGCCTCGCGCCGGCTAAGACAGTACATGTTGAGTCACACCACTTGGTTTGTATCAAAAATGGATCCTATGAAGTATATTTCCGAGAAGCCCATACTCACAGGAAGAATTGCTAAATGGCAGGTGTTGTTATCTGAATATGACATCGCCTATGTGAAACAAAAGGCGATAAAGGGAAGTGTTATTGCTGGCTACTTGGCCAACCAACCCTCAAATAAACTGGGGCATTTGGGGTATGAATTTCCAGATGAAGATATCATGGCCTTATCCGATGAATCAAGAGAGGAAGAAAAATGGACCCTAGTCTTTGATGGGGCCTCTAATGCATTTGGACATGGAGTAGGGGATGTTTTGGCATCTCCAATAGGGAAGTTCCTTCCTTTTACTGCTAGACTATGTTTCGACTGTACTAATAATGTGGCAGAATATGAGGCATGCATTTTGGGACTACAGGCCGCTATTGACTCAAAAGCCAAGATCCTATAAGTATTTGGGGATTCTGCTCTAGTAATCCATCAGATAAAAGGAGAATCAGAAACTCGGGACAGCAAATTGGTGCCTTATAGATACTACATCCTGAAATTGGTTAACCAGTTCGACCAAGTAGATTTCTATCACATCCCTAGGGAAGACAATAGGTTGGCTGATGCATTGGCAACCTTGTCCTCAATGTTCCATGTTGGTGGAGACATCTTACTACTCTTTCAGATAAAGGAAAATACTGAACCTGCTTATTGTAACGTAGTCGAAGAAGAACCCGATGGAAAACCATGGTATCACGACATAAGAGAGTCCTTAGGAAATCAAGCTTATCCTCCCAATGCTTCAGAAAACGACAAAAGAACACTCAGAAGACTAGCCACAAACCTCTTTTTGATTGGGGATGTCATTTACAAAAGGAATCATGATATGGTATTTCTCCGATGTCTGGAAGCCAAGGAAGCTCAAAAGGAAGAAGTGCATGAGGGAACTTTCGGAACCCATGCGAATGGACATGCTATGGCTAAGAAAATCATAAGAGCGGGTTATTTCTGGTTGATAATGAAGACCGACTGCTGCAACCATGTGAAGAAATGCCACAAGTGCCAGATATATGCGGATAACATCAACGCACCTCCGAATCCATTGAATGTCTTAACGTCACCTTGGCCATTTTCTATGTGGGGAATGGATGTCATTGGGCCCATAGAACCGAAAGCCTCTAATGGACATCGATCCATCCTAGTCGCTATAGATTACTTCACCAAGTGGGTGGAGGCAAATTCTAATGCTAGCGTGACCTGGAAAGTAGTCCTCAGGTTCATAAAAAGAGATTTAGTATGTCGATATGGGTTACCAGACCAGATCATCACTGATAATGTGACCAACCTGAATAACAAGATGATGACCGAGATGTGTGAAAAATTCAAAATAAAGCATCACACGTCCTCGCCATACAGACCCAAAATGAATGGAGCCATGGAAGCAGCCAATAAGAACATCAAAAAGATAGTCCATAAAATGGTTGTGACTTACAAGGACTGGCACGAAATGCTACCCTTCACCCTACATGGTTATCGTACTTCAGTCCGCACTTCTACAGGGGCTACTCCATACTCTTTGGTTTATGGTATGGAAGTTGTTCTTCCACTTGAGGTAGAGATCCCATCATTAAGAGTCTTAGCGGAGGCTGGTCTGAATGAGTCAGAATGGGTTCAAGCTAGACAAGATCAATTGAATATGATACATGGTCCAAGGCTAACTGCAATTTGTCATGGACAGTTGTACCAAAAAAGAATGATGAAGGCATATGCAAAGAAGGTCCGACCACGCCAATTCAGGAAAGGAGATTTGGTACTAAAGAAGATCTTGCCAATCCAGAAGGACAACCGAGGAAAGTGGGCTCCAAATTATGAGGGTCCCTATGTAATCAAGAAAGCTTTTTCTGGCGGAGCCCTAATCCTAACAGACATGGATGGGGAAGATCTACATCTCACCATAAATTCTCATGCGATGAAGAAGTATTATGCCTAGAGGGTACTTCCAAAAAAACATTCATGCTTCGATCGCAATATTTTTATTTACTGTTTTGCACGAGGGAGAATGATGTAAACAAAACCCATATGGTGTAGACCTCGGACAGGTCGTCTTGATGACACAAGGTGTTCTTGACATTCCAAAACACTAAGAAGATATCCCTAGTCACCCCTTTGAGCAAAGACGATATGAAAGAAGTTCATTCCAGAAAGAAACAGGTTTAAAAATATTGTGAACCTGGGGAAGGGTAGCTTTCCAATAAACATTCATAGAGCCCAAAAGAAAGGATGATACTACAAAGAGAAAAAGCCTGCTAGGAATTTCAATAAACTCCTAAGCAATAGTTAGGGTACATATAAACAAAAACTCCAAACAGAAATCCTATGGAAAGTTAATTCATGAAGATGGTAAAAATAAACATTCTACCCAAAGTTAGGCTCTAGAGAAAGATTGGAAATATGATTATGGAGATTATGGAGAAAGGTGGGATGGGAAATACATTATTTGAGCCATATATCTATTCTTTTTTACCCACTAGCCAAGTCACGTTACAAGCTCTAAAAGTCCTTGTTGAGAGCCGAATGTCTGAGGTACACACCAGAGCACAAAATAAACTGACTCCAAATAAGTTGGTGTATATCTTTTTCAAAACTTTTACATATTGTGATCCTCGCATAAATAAAAAATAACAATAAAAAATGTTTCAAGGGCCCATTAAGTCGAAAACCCGAAAGGGCGAATTAAGCAAAAATTAGGGACACTAAAAGAAAAGGAAGTACCTCTCAAAGCAGGATATGTCAATCTAAACATCGCCAGAAACTGGGGCAGAATTTTGGTTGGTCCAAGAGAATATATCAAGTAACACAATCAACTTGGAAGAAGTCAACATCAGAGTTAGAGAGCTGGGGCAAATTGTGAATGGCTCGAGAAATCCACGAAGTAGCATCGGTCTCCTCTAGAGGAATCAGTAGTAAGACTGGAAACTGGGGCAGATTTTTTTTTGAAAATATTTCCCCAAGCTGGGGAAATTTCAGAATTAGTTTTAAGGTTTGGGTCAGGACCTTTGCTTAAGACAAGCTTGTATGACTTTCATTTTCAGAAAGCTAAAGGAAAATGAATAAATTTGGTTTTTTATATACCTCTATGTCTTTTAGTATGCAAATCATTTTCCAATAAACAAAAATATATAATTTACAAAAAGATTGATCAAAGTTTTTTAGTCCATCCTGATGCATTGTGCCTAAAAAGGCGTGAAAGGGGACACAAACACGAACCTCGACAAAAGTAAGACCCCAACCTCTTACCAAATGTTAGCATGTATAATGTTGAGGGGTGTTGCGGAAGCATCACAAGGCTTTCCGATAAGTATAATCAAGCATGCATAATCATATCATTCAAAGTACAATCATATCTATACACAAACTCCGACATAAGCCACATGCTTCACAAACCAACCATCGCATATAACCATTTTATAAAAAAAACATTACAATCAAATTGTGCATTTTCTGCATCTTAGTTACTTAGGCAATCACCCTAAAACCGCCTAGCTGGTTATATAGCATCACAAAAGGCAATCGTTTTGGCAGCATGGGTGCCTCAGCAAATCCCTGTATCGTTTTGGCAACATGGGTGCCTCAGCAAATCCCTCCATCGTTTTGGCAACACGGGTACCTCAGCAAATCCCTTAATCGTTTTGGCAGCACGAGTGCCTCAACAAATCTCTGCATCGTTTTGGCAGCACGGGTGCTTCAACAAATTCCTGAATCGTTTTGGCAACATGGGTGCCTCAGCAAACCTCTGCTCCATCACGACAAGCGTGGGAACTACCTCGAGAAATTCCTGGTTCACCAACAAAGCATCGATATGCTTCATCAGAATTCAATATCTTCACAATTGCCTTTTCTGAGCCTTAACAAAAATAGCGTTCATTTCTTTACTGGTTACTTACCATGATATCTTTCAAACATTGGTTTCCTTGCTATCAGGTAAGTAATAAGTAAAGAGGGGCGATTGTGAACACTCATTTTTTTGTCCGGCCCAGAAAAAGCCCAAAATGTTTTAAATGAAAATAATAAAATGTTTTTTTACTTAATTTCAATGAATAAAAATAATTAAAACCATGTTATGGAGGAAATATAATGAATACTAATATTAAATTTATGTTGATAAGGTTCCTAAATCTAAATGGTTGGATTAATTGAAAATATAACAAATGATAATGCTAAATTTATGTTGATAAGATTCATATATTTAAGTGATTGGGTTAACCGAAAATTCAAAATAATAAAAGTAACTAAAAAGAATTAAATTAAAATGGACCCTAAAAAACTCACAATCATTTTTCTAAGAAAAAAAGGATAAAATAATCTTGTATCATTATTTTATTCATTTTTTTGAATTTTATTATAAAATAAGTAAAGAATAATTAAGAATATTTTTTTTAATCTTTGTAATTAAATTCGAATTTTAAAATATAAATAAGAGAAATGTTCTTAAAAATCCCTTTTAAATACCAAATAAATAAAAAATAATTTTTTATTTTTTAGAAAATATAATTTTATAAAATTAAAGCATATTCATATATAATTATTTATATTTTTTTCAGAATTTATAGAATATGAAAAGTAATTGAAATACATTGAAGTAGGTTTAATTAGATTTTCACAAAATAAAAAATAAAAATAAAACACCAAGTCAAATCTGACTGGGTGGGTTGGTTTAGACCCAAAAAATTGGGATTATGGATTAGTGGATGGCCATTCAGTTAGCAAGTTATTAGGATTTAGGTTAGGGTTAAAAAATTTCTATAAATAGGATAGTTTGGTGGTGTTAATGTCTTCCTTTTTTTGGTCCCAAAAGTACAAAAAAAAATCTGCAGAAACATAGCCACTATGAGGAAAGAAAAAAAAATTATTTTGTGCGATCCAGTGTTGCCACTACCATTGTTTGCGACATGCATTCGCCTTGATCACCGTGCAATTCGCTGACTTTCGCGTTGACCCGCCTCCAACCAATCACAGGACGAAACGCGTCCTAGCTACGGTGCAACCGGTTGCACCAGATTAGCTCGCCCTTAAGAACACGGGATCCTCTGTGTGCGAGATCACGTTGTGCACAGTGCACCCAATTGGCTCCACCAACCACGTTCTGATACGCGTCCCTGTCCACCCAGCTGCAACGCGCCATCTACTGGCTTACCGCCACGTGTCCTACATACTCTAAACAAGTCACACCTTATCCTAGCCTACACAGTGTAAGGTTCATGTTATATTTATGTGTTTTAATGGTTTATAATTAATTATTTTGCATGCAATATTGTCAATATTAAATATGAAAAATAAATAAATTTGGTATTAACAATTTATTAATTACTATATAAAATATAATAATGACATTATACATTAAAATGATAGTTTTTTTATGGATAATGGATAAAAATAAATAGCATATCATTATTTTAATGAGTAATTAGTATTCTGTTTTTTTTTTATATTTTGTCATTTTAGCAACTGTTTTGTTTTCTCTGTAATTATCCAGCATTTATGAATGAAGAATATTGGTATTCCAAAAATAATATTGTAAATGTTTAGTGTATAAAACAAATTATTTTAATGTATTTTTCAATTAAATCAAGTATTACCCTAGTCATTTAAATAATCCATAATTGTTTTCAATTATATATATATATATATATATTATAAAACATGACCAATAAGTACTTTTTTCAAAAAATAAATTAATTTTAAGATTTAATCAAAGATTGAGAGAAGGTCGCCTTGGAGGTCTCTTTCTTCTCAGATCATCTTCGAAAAGTCGTGATACGCTGCTTCTTTTCAATCGATTAAATCTCAAAATCAATTTAATTTCAATTTTTTTTAATTAACCAAATAAAAAAACTCTTTTATAATAAAGAAAACTTGCAAAAAAAATATTTTTCATAAAAAAAAACATAGTTTCTTTAAATAAAATACATTCAACCAATAAACTTTTTTCTACTTAAAGAACTACATAAGCCTTGATCCCCTTAATATGGGTATGTAGGACCAAAGTCAATCTTGTCAGACATAATAATAAAAATAAATAATTTTTTTTAATAATTAATTAATTAATGAGAAAATTTAATAATAATAATAATAATAACAATAATAAAGTCATATATTTTAATGAAGGGTACCGCTTAAGGCGGAGGAGTAGGGTGTTAATACCTTCCCTACCTTGTAACCGACTCCCGAACCTGGATATCAAAATCCAAAAGCTCAAGGTAATTGGACTTCAAATATTTTTCTACATTTTTAACTATAAAATGTAGTGGCGACTCTAAACAAAGTCGTGCAGCCGAAAATAGGGGCACGACAATAAAGACATTACCAAAATGATCATCAATATGAACATTATCCTATATAAATAGAAGAAGAAGGTGAATTATTGTATTGGAGCAATGTCTTATATTTATTTATTCGGATGATTTTGCATGAAAGTATGGAATTATTAAAAGGGGAAAAATGAATGAAAACTAACACAACAAAGGGAGATGAATAATTGAAGTTCCAAATTTCTAGTATTTCAGTAGCGGAAATAGGTCACATATGATGAAAGTGCTCGGATACCATGTAGAACTTTAGGATGATAAAAGAGGATTTGTCAAACTCAAAATGAGTTAGTCACAAACAATTTATTATATAAGCAAAATCTATTACAAACGATAAGATGATAATCTCAAATAATAACTAACAAAATAAAGATAAACTATAGACAGTAGCAGAGGTTTTAAGGGACTGGTGGGGCAGTAGCCCCTGAAATTTTTTTAAATTTTTATTAGAATACTTTTTTCTTTACCTTTTTACCTACTATAATATATTTGTTGTCCCAAAAAGTGTATCGTTTCATGCGATATTGGTTATGTTTGAGAGGAAAAATATTTAATTATGAAACTTTTAAATTATATAAATTGACACATAGAGTGATATAGTTTTTTGGAACAAGAGATGTATTTCTTTTACTTACCGCCAAATGATATCTTTATAGAGACTAATTGAAACTCATATATTTCTTTAATTTGTAACTTAATAAATAAATATAATGCAACTTGTGTGATCTTTCTGAAAATTATACATAATGAAATTTCTCTTATACGTGTAGATAATGATATTGCTTGTAATAATATAACTTCATTTGAGTTTATAATGATTTTACACTTGATGAAAAAATTGTGATAATATATCCTAAGGATAGTTATAAGTAATTTGATAATGATTATTATTATTTTGTCCAAACATTCTTTAATTTCTTGTGAATTTCAATGAGCAAGAGAATATTACTGTGAGATTCCAATTTCAAATTTTTGTTCTTGGTGTCGTTATTCATTTAAGTTTGAAAAATAATGAATCATATGTCATTAATCAGATCTTGTTTTATCAAGTCATTCGTCTTATCTTAGCTATTGTAGTTTAGCTACCACATAAAGTATTATTTTCAGTAGTGAAAACAATCAAACAAAACTATATAATAAGATAAACTATGAAGTTCTTGCACACAACATAATGATTTATATTGAAAAAGAAATAGTGAATTTTTTTATCTCTAATCTAGTCGTGTATATTTCTTTATATTTTTTGTTACTTAAATAATTTTTGTTATAGATTATAATTAAATATTGTTGTCCCTCCTAAAATTTATATCAAGATCCGCTACTAATTATAGATAAGCTCAAATAAAGTGAGATTAACTAAATCATAGATATGATAATTCTCTATCAACTTAAATATCATCTAACAAGGAGTATAACCAAAATTAAATATTTTTAAATTAGAATAAAATTAAACTATTAAAATTAACAAAAATGTAATATTTATGTGTTGTTAGTGTAAAAAAATTATACATAGTAACTACATTATTCACCACTCATTTGAATTACTTTTTTAAGAAGCCAATAACAATTAAATACAAATGGTAAATGATACAATAATATTGTATAAAACTCATATACTTTCTGTTCATATATTATTTTCTCAATAAATAAATGATAAATGCCCATTATTGGAATCACTAGATCCAAAATTCGCATCTAATTCAGATCTAGCTCGTGAAATTATCAAACAGAAGCGTAAAACAATGGTCAAAGACAAAGGTAAAAGTATAATTATTTCGCAATAGTAGACCATATAAAGTTGAATGCTAATGCTTCTATGTTGCAGAAGGTAAACGTAACCAAGAGGTCATATCAAGTAGTGTTGGTGCATGATACACCCACTCACTAAGACTTATTTATCTAATATCTTTTTACACAGTTTTGATTCGGTAACAATAAAGAATAAACTATCAATAATTATGAATTATGAACTACCTGCCAAATAGTTTTACTCTACTATATTCTTAAAAAAAACTCTGAATGATTTGTTTGTGAGTTATATATTTGAGAGTAAAAAAAACTAATATTAATGTAACATTCAACATTTATTTTATGATTAAATATAAATAATGTACGGTGACGGTGAAATAATGATATACAAATGAGAAAAAAATATATGCATTGATTATGTAATTTTTTATACATTATCACTGTATTATATACCATTAATATTTAATTATCATTTATTGCGAAAATAATGCGGAAGCATAAAATGAATATTGTGAATCTTCATTGCTTGATTAAAGAATTACAAGTCATGTGGTTATATACACAATACAAAGATAACATGTGATACAAATAACAACTTAACAAACAAACTAAGATATTAATCATATGTATAAAATGTGTCATGGTAGCTTTGATCTCCAATATCATTGACTCCAAAAAAAATACAAATGAACAAAATCATATATTTAGTAGATATAAAATCTTTACACCAACAATATATAAATATTAACTCTATACAAATCACTAACACCATTAATATATATACTTTTCTATATAAAAAATTAAAAGACTTAAAAATTATCAAATAAACTTGTTATATTCTCAACTTAACCTCCACTCGAAACAAAAAAAAATCACAAACAAAACACAAAAATTATACATCTAGTCCTCTGCCACAATACTTGCACCAATATGGCAACATGATCGGACGGATAGAGGTATTTGTTTTTTCTTTCCCACGTCCATATTATTTATGAATATCTGTAGCGGGTATGTGTAGATATTCAACGAGTTTTAAATTATAATTATATATGTATATATTTTTTAATAATTAATATATAAAAATAATTATTATATTAATAATAAGATGTATATATATGATAAATTTATAATCCTAATAATCATGGTAATTTATTATGAATAAATAATAAAATATATAATATATAATCTTAAAATTATAATATATATAAAAATTAAATTAAAAACATTATTTATAAATATGTGGTGTACCCACTAGGTAATTAAAACTTACTGTCACTTATAAGCTATAATTGCACGTACATGTTAAAGGTATATTTATTGGTATCCACATATCAAGCTTCTTTACCATCCCTAAGGAGTGCAAGAGATGATGAATGGAGATCACCTTTTTTATTTTTGGTGTCTCATTTATGTACATCCAATGAAAAGGTAACTTAATTAAAAAGAAAAATTTTAAAAAGAAAATATCTTTTTTATGTTACTCTATAGAATGTGATTAGTTTAAAACTTGAAGACATGAACTTTTTGGGATATTATAAAACGCAAAGCTGCATTTCTCAATCCTTGATTTTTACCAATAAATTAAATTAAGATTTTCTCTAATATCAGAGAATTTAATATTGGATGAGAGTATGATATGTGGCAAAAAAATCTCTCATGTTGATTATTTGTTGATATAAAAATTTATAATTAAAAATTATTTTCTCCTCATATTTTATATAGAATTGTTGAGTATCGAAGACAAATTTCCAACCGTAAATCAAGGGTTTAAAACAAGTGTTGCAAGAGGCGCCACAAAGCAATTAATTACGATATACTAAATCCCACAGTCACGCTATAGGTATGTTTCCTAATTAATGTTTGCCTTCCCGCTTCTTCTTCTGCAGCAAACCAAAATCTTTGTGTTTACGGCAGTAAGTTTATATATTTTTAGTGTAAATATTTATACATAATTATTATATAATCTGTCATTTAAATTAAGAGTAAATTACACTGATATATCTCCTAAGCTTTAGTAAAATTACATAAATTATTCTTCACTTTTTTTACATCTACACAAACCTCTTATAGTTTTTATACTTTCATTACACTGATCACCCCTGCATAAGAAATAAGTGTAATATTTTAAACAAAAAATGTGATAAAGACAATTAAGTTAAACAAAATATGACATATAGTGTAGACAAGTCCAAATAATATATCACTCAATATTTCTTTATTATTTATAGTTCATTACACTATATTATAAGAGCAATTTAAACGATATTTCTTTAGAATTGTTGATGCATTTTGTAACAAAAAATAATAAAGATACATTGATTTGTATATTATTTAGACTTGTCTACACAATATATCATGTTTTGTTTAACTTAATTGCATTTATCATATTTTTGTTTAAAAGATTACACTCACTTATACAAGAGTGGTCAGTGTCATTAAAGTATAAAAATCAGGGGAGGTTTGTGTAGGTGTAGAAAAGTGAGGGGTAGTTTATGTAATTTCACTAAAATTCAGGGAGTGTCAGTGTAATTTACTCTTGAATTAGTTATTTTTTAAAAGTTAATAATAATCATATATAAATGATGAATAATTGTGAAATTCATAAACTATAAATCATATATTTTCTTGTGTTGCCAATTTCATTTGAGTCTAATGATGCCTAGACCTTCAACCTTGACAACAAAATAATACTATCTTTCTGTTATATAATTTAGGACCACCTCCACCGACTTTTTAAGAAAAATCATAATATCTTTCCACAACGAAAAATCATGTGAAATACACATTTGTACCGAATCAGGTTAGACCATGTAAAATAGTTATGATTTATAGTTTCACATTGAAATCGTGGATGGATCATTTATGACCAATGAATTTAACAAGCTGAATGTATATTTTATACTGTTACAAGTAACTTATTTGTACTATTTCCTCTAATTTACTACCACTAGATTTAATACAACTTCATTTTGCTAATATGAAAAAATACAACATTTTAACCTATTGAATTTGTTAGGAAAAAAATCACATTAATACTAATAGATCTCTTGCATACCTAAGAGAGTGTATACATAGGGGATAAAGGTCCTCCTCTAATACCTTAGAGTTTTCACTATTTGATAAGTGATAAATGGGCTATTAGTGTGATTTTCTTATTGGGTGGTTAATCTCATCAATTTGGTTTCAAAAGGGGAATGTTGAATTCCTTTGAACTTAATTAAGTTTCGGCCTCTACCTTATTTAACCTTTATCTTTAATAAAGAGGCCAGACAAAGTTTCTTAAAAACTCTATATAACTTAAGTAGTTGTTCATCTAAATGACTATTAAACTTAATAGGTAGGTTATATAATATTATCACATGTGTAAAAATTGAATATATAAAATAAAATAATATTTTGTTAGCTACCAGCTTCATTCTTTGGCAAGTTCAACCAAGTTTTTAATTCATAAAAATAATATAACAATTTGAAAATCTTTAAATTATAAAATTAATAAAATTAAAATCAGTAATGAAAATTAATTAATTGAATATCCAAAAATTTGTGAAGAAACCTGAAAAATATTTGAGGATCAAGTTGAAAAAATAACCACCAATTAGTCACAAAAGGTAGGGATTATTCTATTATTCTATATCCTGTGTGACGATTATATTTATCTATGATTATAATATCATAGGATATGAATTTTATTTGGCTTTTCATGAAATTTCTCCAAATTCTAATAAAAGCAAAACATCCTAACCGATTATAAAAGAAGTTTATGATAAATAAAATATAAACTCTACAAAACATTAACAAACTAATATTCTTTTACCTTTGGGTATTGTATATCTTAAAGAATTTCAAGCTAAACTGTGCAAATAACATACAGTTTAGAAGCCCCGATGTTACTATTTTATTTAGATTTTCTTTACTGCTAACGGTTGTTTAAAAGTTGGATTTTGAAGGAGAATAAAAGAAAATAGAAGGTTTGAGACACATGAACTATATTTGTGATAGACTCTCAAGCCATATTTTTTTCTTCATTTTCCTCCAAAATTCAACTCTCAAACTAATCATAAAGGTATTTCCTCGCCTTCTGTGTAATAAATTAATTAATCTTTTAAGTGCAAGATTGTTTCTTTTAATAAGTATCACTCACATGAATTGAACTATTGATTTTTTATTATTCTGAAAATTTAGTGAAACCTTATAATACTAAATCAACTTGTTGATCCTATTTTATTTAGATTGAACTAGGTTGTCAAGTTACCGGTATAAGCACGACACATCCCAAAATACAAATATGTAAAAGTTTATCATTCCTTAACTATATTTAGCTAATAAACGTTCAAATAAATATTTAGAAAGTTTTAAAATTTTAAGTTCTGTCCTAGTAGCCTATGTTGCACAGATATGGATACGTGTATCGGATACGATACGTATCCGATACGTCGACACGCATTTTTTCTAAAATGTAGGATACGATACGTTCAGGGATACGCGTATAAATTAATAAAAAATATATAAAATATGATAAAATTATAAGTGTAAATCAAAATATTCAAAGTAAAAATTATAATGGATTGGAAATGTAATATTCAAAGTAAAAATTATAATATTCAAAGTAAAAAATACATAGAAATGTAAGCATTTTTGTTTGTTCTTCACCACATACCTATGACGGTAGAGACAGTAACACTAAGCACCGACCAGCGACATTATGGATCGGAAAGTACCAACTATTTGAGGGTCAATGTGGTGTGATGGTAAGTTGATAGGATGTGACCTTTAAATAAGTGCGTGTTTATTGAAAACAAATCTATCTTATCATAAAACGAATCTATAATCTTATATTTTATTGAAAACGAATCTATATATCCTATATTTTATTGAAAACGAATCTATATATCCTATATTTTATTGAAAACGAATCTATATATCCTATATTTTATTGAAAACGAATCTATATATCATATATTTTATTGAAAACGAATCTGATATGTGTCTTGATATTTTTTTTTATTTTTTTATTTTTTATTTTTGGATACTCTATGGATACGTATCCTTCGCGAATCTAAGCGTATCCGAATGTAACAAAAAAAAAAAAAAAAGACAATGCTGTCTGAATGAAAATTTAAGAATAACTTTAAATACATCATTGAAATCTACAAATGGAATTAAATGAAAAATTAAGTTCACTTAAAATAGTAGCTGAAGTGGATGGCGATGTTAATGAGTATAGAGGGAGAAGTCTCAATCACTGAAGGAAGTATAGATATATGAGAAAAAAAGTTATATGGATAGTCCACAATCAATTATTTATAAATGTATATTAAAGCCTACATGTATTGGATTCTACCAAGAATAGGATTCTTTTGAAATACATGTATATTTAAGCTAATAGTATTACATCACGTCCCAAATGATAGGTGCATGCGTGTGTATTATTTGCATAAGATATTCTGAATTTCTGAAAGCAATCATGATAAAAAAATGATGAGTAGTACATATCATTCTACAAAAAAAAGAATTTTCTACACCACAAGAAAACAACATAAGTACCTTATTTATAAATCAATCCTTAAGAAATAAGTTTATGACACGTGTTATTTTTTTTTAGGATGTAGGGGATATATTATTTTCAAAAATCAATTATGCAATCTCAAGTGGGTCCAGAAAAAAGAAACAAAGAAACCATACTCATACTGGACTGGGTGGCCCACTAAAATGCACGCTATCACATGCGATGACTCTTGCCCCTTCGATGGAGAACTAGATAGAATGCCTGTAAAATAAGTCAAGGTTAATTTTTTTTATTTCTTATCGGTTTATTAATTTTAATTTTCCATTAAAAAACGTCATTTTTATTTTTTTTTGTTGAATAGTAAATAGAACTAACAAATCAATATAGAAGTGACAGTAAAAAAATACTAACTAAAGTTGTAATGGAACTGTAATTAATTTTAGGCAAAATTATTGAATTAAGTCACGGTAGAGAATAGAATTGACCCCCAACGAAATTGCTGTCCATTTTTATTTTTTACTCATCTTGTTTTTATAGAATTTAATTTACATTTAATTTTGTATATATATAATAAAATGTGTTTTTTAAAAGACATTACAAAGTAGGAGAAAACTTGCGCTTAACTACTTAAACTGATTCCAAATTAAAAAATATTTCATGTACAATAGTTTTCCAGATATTAAGGTATATGAATTCAAATATACTTTTGTTCGGGAATAGACATGAAATATATTGTTATACTTCTTTTCTAAGAAAAACAAAATAAATATGAATTAGAAACTATATTTCTTAAAATGATTATTACAAAAGTGATGTAAAACCACTCCAATACAAATAAAGGTTGAGAAACTCTATAAAATTCTTTATATCAGAAATTATAATCAATAAAATAACTCTTTTATTAAAATTTTCTACCCAAAAAAGTATGTTGACAAAGATATTTTAGTAACAGAAAAAAAATATATATATATATATATTAATATTAATATTGTAGGAGTTTTATATGTTATTAATATATTATCTATCATTTATTTTAAATCTTATTGACTCTTCGGAAATTTACACGTCCATACATGATTAGTTACGGCTCAAGTTAAAGTGTACTTGGTTATTTATAGAACATCACTTAACCAGTTCCAAGCACACTACTCTATAGTGAGCTATGGTTTCTTCAAACCCTTTTGCTTCTCTGTGTCTCTCTTCTCTTCTTCTAACCCTTGTTCTATGTGTAAATGGAGTTAGTACTTCTTCCCACAATGACACCAAAATTGGTGAAGGTTACCGTCTTGTCTCCATTGCAGAGACCCATGATGGTGGCCTTGTCGGATTCCTTCAAGTTAACCAAAAAACCTCAATCTATGGCTCTGATATCTCCCTCCTACGCTTCTATGCTAAGTAAGTCACACTTTTACTTTTCATTTCACAAAGTTCCATCATTAAAAACCACTTTTTGTTTATTTTTAACATTCTAGTATGTCTTATGGTGGAAGCACATCTATATTTTTTTCTCCCTTTTGGGTAAGGAATTAATCGTTCTGGTGTGTGGTTGTCCCTCCCAACAAAACAAGTGTAGATTACGAAATCAAATCCCTTGAACCTTTTGGTCATCTTGGAATGTAGCAGGTCTTCGACCACTAAACCAACAATTTGTAAGTTTGTTGTGTTTGATTGTAAAAATGTATGAGTTAAAATATTAAGTATTTTTCTGATGAGCAAGAATAAAAATTAAGTATTTTTATGATGAGCAAGTGACACGTGAAGTGACATATTTTTGGGAAAGATGTGCTCGCCTTGAGGGTTGGGAAGTAAGTCCACACCGTTGGTCTCATTCTCCTTTACACCTATTGTTGCTAATTAGTTTTGAGATAAAACCTTAACATTATGTCACAGGCCAAAGTTCAACTTTTTTCCTTTTGTCATGAAACAAAAAGATGTCATTTGGTCCGGCATATAGTCACTCCAACTCCTAACCCTCAAATGAAAGTGGTGGTTACATATAACAACTCCAAGATTCGAACCCTAATATGAGTTTGTGTGGTGGTTAGATATGATTATCTCAAAAGTAGTGACTAGAAGTGTTCTTGATTTTGCAGGCATGAGACAAATGATCGATTAAGGGTACACATAACAGATGCAAATAAGCAAAGATGGGAAGTTCCTTACAATCTTTTACCAAGGGAGCAACCACCAGCATTGGCTCAAACCATTGGAAGGTCAAGGAAGAACAAGGACCCTATAACAGTTTCAGAGTACTCTGGCTCTGAGCTTTTGTTCACTTACACTTCAGACCCTTTTAGCTTTAAAGTCAAAAGGAAGTCCAATGGTGAGACCCTTTTTGACACAAGCTCAGATGCTTCAGACCCTTTTAGTTCTTTGGTGTTCAAGGATCAGTACCTCGAGATTTCTACCAAATTGCCAAAAGATGCATCTTTGTATGGTTTGGGAGAGAATACTCAGCCTCATGGGATTAAACTTTATCCAAGTGACCCTTATACTTTGTATACCACTGATATATCAGCTATTAATCTAAATGCTGATTTATATGGATCACACCCTGTGTATATGGATCTTAGAAATGCAGGTGGAAAAGCTTCTGCACATGCTGTTCTGTTGCTCAATAGCAATGGAATGGATGTCTTTTACAAAGGAACCTCTCTTACATACAAGATTATTGGAGGTGTATTTGATTTTTACTTCTTTTCCGGGCCTTCGCCTTTGAATGTTGTTGATCAGTATACTCAATTGATTGGTAGACCCGCTCCAATGCCTTACTGGGCTTTTGGTATGATTCACTCATCACTCTCCCGTTCATAAATTGCATATCTATAAATGGTGCTAATTTGGGGTGCCATTCCCTTTTTATGTTAATATTATTGATCAAAATATCAATTGTGAAAACTAAGGTTTACCTGATACGAATATTTAATTGATTGAAAATTTCCTGCCTTGGATAAAGTGATGTAATATGTTGTTTTTAAATCTGTGTTATGTGAGTTCGGTCAGTTTCTTGCGGTGTGGAGATTGTGTTAGGATATTCTTGGTGTGCATAATGCAATTTAGAATGGAACAATTCATGATTTTCCAGTTAGCACTTTTTTGGCTTTAGTATATTTTTGATATTGTATGGTGGGGATGCTTTGATTGCTTTCAAAAGTTAGGTCTGCAAAGTTATTTTTATTTACTAGTACCTGGTTTTTATGTTCTGGATCCTGGAAAAGCTTTTTTGGGTCTAATTTTAGTTATTGAGTAGTTAATACCTTTTGGGTCTACATGGAAAGATAAGGTTGCACATAAAGGATGGAAACCTTTCCATATAAAAAGAGATATTTTCTGCTAAACTTCAGTCATGGAATTTCACCTCTATAACATGCATGATGCATGTATAAAGTAATCCATGGGTCCTTGTCTAGGACTATCATTGGCTGCACATTATCTTTCACCTTATCCATTTTTTCTACAGGGAAATATTGTATACATATTTGTAATTTTGTATTAGATTTATTTATTTATTTATGTGGTCAATAGCACCATCCTTGAGGTTGAACTTCATGTCCTTGTAGTGAGTTGTATTGATAGCTCTTTAGTAGGACCACAAATTGTTACTAATCTAAGATGGCCATTGTTAAGTGTAACTTAATCTGTCAAACATGTTTACCATGTCTAAGAAGAAAGTTTGCTTCGGATTAAGGGGAATATATAGTTTGGACTATTTCCTATGAACTAAGCATGTTAAATGTGTGTGCGCACAAGTTTCTATGTATGTATTTTCCGGATAGAGAGAAGGGTAGGGAGATGGGAGCAGTATAGTTTATCTTAAACCCTCTCTGTTTTCTTATATAAAGTTTGATGAATTGGGTGAAAACCGCGAAGGATTTTGTCTTGAAACTGCACTCTATAATTTGCTTTTGAAATCTATTTTTTCTATGACTTTTACTTGCTTCATTTACATGTCACTACCTCACTTGCTAGTGAAATGTTAAGAGTGGGGATCACTAAATATTTATTCTTCTAGATCTAATTGACTATGATACCTGATTTTTTATTTATAATATTTGACCAATATTCTTACTTGGTATTACAGGATTCCACCAATGCAGATGGGGATATCACAATCTATCTGTGATAGAAGATGTTGTCGATAGTTACAAGAAGGCTCAAATCCCACTTGATGTTATCTGGAACGATGATGATCACATGGATGGGAAAAAGGATTTCACACTCAATCAAGGCAACTACCCTCGTCCAAAGCTTTTAAAATTCCTGGAGAAAATTCACAGCATTGGCATGAAATACATAGTCATTAATGACCCTGGAATTGCTGTTAACACTAGTTATGGCGTATATCAAAGGGGTTTAGCTAATGATGTTTTTATCAAGTATGACGGCGAACCATTCTTGGCTCAAGTTTGGCCGGGTGCTGTAAACTTTCCTGATTTTCTCAATCCAAAAACTGTTTCTTGGTGGGTTGATGAGATCCGCCGCTTCCATGAACTTGTTCCCATTGATGGCCTATGGATTGACATGAATGAAGTCTCAAATTTCTGTTCTGGAAAGTGCAAAATTCCCGAGGGAAAGCAGTGCCCAACCGGGACGGGACCTGGATGGATATGTTGCTTGGATTGCAAAAACATTACCAAAACACGATGGGATGATCCTCCCTACAAAATAAATGCTTCTGGAATTCAAGCTCCTATTGGCTTCAAAACAATAGCCACAAGTGCAGTCCACTACAATGGCGTATTGGAGTACGATGCTCACAGTCTTTTTGGTTTCGCTGAATCCATTGCAACTCACAAGGGCCTTCTAGGAATTGAAGGCAAAAGGCCTTTTATCTTGTCCCGCTCGACTTTTGTGGGTTCCGGCAAATATGTTGCACATTGGACCGGTGACAATCAGGGCACATGGGAGAATTTGAGGTATTCAATATCCACAATGCTCAATTTTGGCATATTTGGGGTACCAATGGTTGGTTCTGATATATGTGGTTTCTATCCGCAACCCACCGAAGAGCTTTGCAATAGGTGGATTGAAGTAGGAGCTTTCTACCCTTTCTCAAGGGATCATGCAAACTACTATTCCCCTAGACAGGAGCTTTACCAATGGGAGTCAGTAGCCGAGTCTTCTCGGAATGCTCTGGGTATAAGATATAGGATCCTCCCATATCTTTACACCCTGAACTATGAGGCTCATGTTAGTGGAGCCCCAATTGCAAGGCCTCTTTTCTTCTCATTTCCTACTTACACTGAATGTTACGGCCTCAGCACCCAGTTCTTGCTTGGAAGCAGTCTCATGATTTCTCCGGT
Organism: Lupinus angustifolius; assembly: GCF_001865875.1. Lineage (NCBI taxonomy): Eukaryota > Viridiplantae > Streptophyta > Magnoliopsida > Fabales > Fabaceae > Lupinus > Lupinus angustifolius. The sequence goes on from NC_032010.1 coordinate 18,607,844, forward strand.
GCTTGAGCAGGGAAAAACAGAAGTGAAAGCACTTTTTCCTCCAGGTAGTTGGTACAGTTTGCTTGATTTGACAAGTGCCATTACATCAAAGGATGGAATCTACATTACCCTCGACGCGCCTCTGCATGTGGTCAATGTGCATTTGTATCAGAACACCATTCTTCCAATGCAGCAGGGTGGACTAATCTCTAAGGATGCTAGAATGACACCTTTCAGCCTCGTTATAACCTTCCCGGAAGGTGCAACTGATGGAGAAGCTAAAGGCAACCTTTTCCTCGACGAAGATGAGCTGCCGGAGATGACTCTTGGAAATGGCTACTCAACTTATGTTGATTTCCATGCAACTGTCAAACAAGGGACTGTGAAAGTTTGGTCAGAAGTCCAAGAGGGAAAGTTTGCATTAGATAAAGGTTGGTATATTGAATCTGTATCTGTGTTGGGATTAGATGGAAGGGGAGCACTTTCTTCACTTGAGATAGATGGAAAGCCATTAAGTGGTGTCTCAGATGTGAAAGTTAGTGTATCAGAACATGTGCACTTGGATGGTCATGAAAAGGGAGAAAAAAAGACAGTGATGGTAGCCTTGAAGGGCTTGAACATTTCTATAGGAAAGAACTTTGCTGTGAACTGGAAAATGGGGTGATAAGTTTAGTGTGGCTCATCTTATCTATTATAACTTTGCATCTTTCTCATGTAGTTCTTTGTTTTTCTACAGTTGTTGTGAGCATTGTTGAGGTAGAAGATATGAGCTAGAATTATGCTCGTCCTTTTCCATTTTAACAAGCCAAGTTGACAAGGCTAGTAGGTTGAAATCTGAATGTTAGTTTAGTTTTCAAGTGCTTAAATTCTCAAGAATACTAGTACTTAGAATTCTGTCTTTGATGATGCATAATTAATCAATCAAACACATCTAGTATCTAAATCTAGCCAATGCATCAAGAATGTGGCTACTGAGTTTATTTGCTAAAATCTTTTTAATAATTATGTTTACTCTTTTTTTACTCTCTCTATATATAAGGATTAACTTATATGTCACCATCTTGTTATTCTTAAACATAAGAAAAAATGAACCTTTACAGTTATTATGGTAGATATAAGATTAATGCATGTGATTTGTAATTTATTTTTAAGGATTTGTGTAACCAGTAAGTTAATGAATTGTTGTATTGTCAAGATTTATTATTCACTTTTATGACAATAACAATATAAACATTATGGTCTCATCGTCCAATATATTAACCTATGAAGCACATATGTGTTGGATACGATACGTATCCGATACATCGACACATATTTTTTTTAAAATATAGGATATGATATATTCAAGGATACATGTATAAAATAATAATAAAAATACATAAAATATGATAAAATTATAAGTATAAATCAAATATCCAAAGTAAAAAATATAATGGAAATTAAAAATCATTGTCCTCCAAAATTCTAAAATTCCAAGTACAAAAACTAGAAAATATAGTAGAATAATTTATAAAATTGTTTATTGTCTAGCCCTAGAAATAGAAATAGTATCAATTTCATCTCCTCCTTGACAGTGATGTTGTGGATCAGAGAGTCGATATGGTGGACTGACTATCGAAGGGTCGATGCGCTGTGACAGTATGTTGGTAGGAGTTTTTGTGGTCTTTAAATAAGTTGGTGTTTATTGAAAACGAAACTATCTTATCCTATTCTATAGAAAACGAATCTATATTATCATATATTTTATTGAAAACGAATCTGATAAATGTATTAATATTTATTTATTTTTTATTTTTTTTATACTCTATAGATACGTATCCTTCACGAATCTGAGCATATATATATATCAGATACGTGTTAAACGCCGACACACAAGGGTGTTCGACGAATCCGTGTTTGAGAGATATCAACTACATGCTTTGTTGTGTCTTTTTGTGAGACATGGTTGGATATCCATTGGACATGCTGGTCAGATTTATATCTAGGTCCAAGAACTTCAACTCTATGGTGGATGGAAAATTAAGGAATTTTACATTAAAACCCAATGTAATATTTTGAAACTCCATTCTTAAAAAAAATAACCTCACTAAAGTAATGTCAAACTTTTTGAGAGATTTGTCTCGCATTGAGTGTCAATTCCCTACGTGTAGTTTAAATTTCTCTCAGTTACTCCTCTCATTATTAATTAGATTTAAGATATAATCTTTAATATGATATTAGAAACAAAATCTAACTTCTTTTCAGTTGTCATGAGCTAAAATATATCATTTAATCATGAATCAGTTAAACCTTCACTTATATGAAAGAAGTATGTTAGAAATTAAGTCTGATATTATATGTCCCATTCTCCCGGGCATGAGTAAATACCTATTTGACTTTGTGACATTTTCTAGATCCATATAGGCAAGGTCACGTGTTCTTTCCTCATGAAAAACACATACGTATGCTTGTTTTTATACTTAAGAATATATCTATGCTTGTTAGTTTCTTTAAGTTATGATTTGCATCATCACATGACTTTTGGGAACATAAAGAAATTTGCCCGAATGCTGAATGAAAGATATATAATGATGCAGCACTATCTAAATTGACATGGAAAGACTATTGCAGAGTTATCTATATACATATATCATTGGTACTGTGCTATGTTCTCTCGTAGGTTGAAAGAACAATTTGCCTTCTAGAAGTTTAGGATTATCGCTTACAGATGTGCAATTCTCATCTGGTGCCTCCCTCCTCACATGGCTGGACAAGGATCACATCTCTCGTAATTTTCCTCTCTTCGTGTCCCATACCAATCAAAGTTCATGAAATAATATTAAAATATTAATTTCTGTTTTTATAAATTTTGGCTTGATACACCAAATGAGACATGAATGTGGATATATGATCCCCATCCCACATGGCTAGGGTGGGAACGAGGATCCTCTATCTCTAAAAAGTATGTCCTCATGTACCAAGCCAATCAAACACCACTAAATAGCATAAAAAAATTACTTTATAATTTTGTGATTTTTATTTTTAAATAAATGACAATTTCTTATTGAATTGGGGCACAATGAGACATAAAAAAGTGGAACAAATGATCCCAATTCGGAACCTACAAGATACTCTTATACTTAAGTCACTCTGGTACTTTTTCATAATGTGAGTCTTTACATAATAGGAAAGTTGTTTATAGTAGAGATTTAGAGTTTAGTAGTTCAAATCCTAAAAATAATATTTTTGTTTTAAATGTAAAATTGCATTCATTTATTTTCTTTAGAATTCACTTAATACAAGGAGTACAACCTTTATTATATATTAGCGTGTCGGCAATGACTCTCTGTCTACCTACCCACATTTTTATTTTTTAATATTGAACATTTAATTTTTATATATTTCATTTTAGAGAATTATATCCTTTTTTGTACATAATATTATAATTTTTTGATAAAATATAAAAATGAATTGTGATATTATTAAAAAATGCATTGGTAGTTTGATATATTTAATGAATGTAACTTCCTCTAACCTTCATTTATATTTTTTATTGTATGGAAAAATATTGTAATAATTATTAATTATAAGGGCAAAATAGGTAAGTAAAAATTATGCCATTAGATAATTATAATATGTTTTAGCTTTATATATAGTATAGATATAGATATAGATATAGATGTAGGTAAACTAAGATATTTTCTCTAATACATGTATGATTGACATTTATAGAAGCAATAGTCACATTTAAATAAATAGTAAGAAAAAGAAAACTAATTGGGTACATTAAAGTATCTCTTATTATATGGGTAATGAACTAATCACTTTTACAGATTTATGATTGTCTCTCACAACAAATGTTGCTTATAGGAAATATTTGACCCTTGGGTAGCATGAATGAAAATAACTTATTAAGAAAATTTATGAATGAGTAAGATTATTAATAAAATTATAGCAATAACTTCTATAAAATAGAGAATTAACAGTAGTTATTTTTTAAAAAAAATAAATATCTTAAAGTGATATTAAAACATAAAACGGTCTATATAAAAAAACATAAAAAGGTAATGTAATAAAGTTTATTACCTAATAATCAAAATAATATTAAATTGGATTTATTGCCAGAAGTCCTATTCAGTTGTCTCAACTGCCTTAAGGCAGGCACGACCCATTAGGTGACCCATATCCTTTAAACCTTTTCGAACTATTTTTTTCTAGGCCTTTTGGAATTATCACAAATGATCAATTTGAACAAATTCAAAATATTCGAAATTGAATAAATACTCAATTTAAACCTTCATCTAGTGGACATCTTTTTCATTAGGTGACATTCTCTACTCTCTACATTTAAAGAATACTTGAAAATACATATTATTTACTTTTGCATGACTCCCGAGGAAACATTATTCGTGAGAAGGAAAGGTCCTTTCCAAAAGGACAAAGATCATATGTCTTCAATAATATCTCATTTTTTATTTTGGATTAACTATATATTGTCACATGAATAAAAAAAATTAAAATAAAAAGTAACATTATCTATTGGTTTGGATCAAGCAATAGTCACTGTTGGGGCAAATGATCTTCATTCATTCCCAAACTTGCTATCTAACTTTAGATGATAGAGCATTCTCTATGCCTAATGTGAGAGTGGGAAGTTCATTTTTCCCATTTATTTTCAATGAAAAACTGTGATTTTATTATATGTAGAATGGTATAATTGTCACATCATGTTATTTTTGTTTTTTCAACTACTTATCTCTCAATTATTGGAGAGGATCTTTACCAAAATTTGAGGTTAGAGAATTAATATGTCATCTTTAGTTGATTGGGTTCTTTTTATAGGCTTAACTATGACACTGGATTGTGTGTCACCAACTTTGGACCTTTGATCCATGGGTAATGAACTTGATTGAGCTGTAGCCACAACACATGCAAAACATTATACATTTGAAAGTATAACATATTACTATTTAAAATTAAGTGAAATTAGAATAGATAAATATTAAGAAATAGTGTGACAAGTTATAGACATGGCATATAATCAATAAAAAGTTAAAATGTAGTAGAGGGACACTTGCCTTCACAAAGATAAGGGTACTATTTAAACATTATCCCCAAATGTTGTCCCACTATCAAAAGCTCAAATTTAAGTTTTGCCTTAAGGATACTATTTAAACAATCTGGAAAAAAATTAACATTGAATATTTAAAATTAATTATTCTTATCTCGTCAAATATATCATCTTTAGTGTTGACTTTTTTTTGGGTTTCATTTAGCAAAACCCTAAAAAATAATTAACATAAGAATTTCTCACTGTATTTTTATACCAAACAAATAAGATTAAGTATTCATTTAGATCATGTTTTTTATCTTTATCAATTTGGTCTTTCAAATTTTGAATAACCAAAATGATTACCAAAAATTTTAAATATAAATCAAATTTCTCCTTTTTAAGATCAAATTAATTACTAACATGAGAAACCAAAATCAATATTCTCAAATAGAATAAATGGAAAAGTTCAAAAACATGTCAATGCAAAAAAAAACACTTAGCAGCTCTGCAAATTAAACGTAGGTGTATAATATTGAGTTTAGATCTTCTTGTAGCACTGGACAGGGATACTAATATATGATACTACATGTTTTATTATTTTTAAATTAAATATTTTTCATTTCCTTCCTCACATTTGAGTGGAGAATATAACAGTTCTTTATAGACCGTAATAATAATTAATATTGTCAATATAAAGATTTATATACTTTTATATTATCTTTTATATTTGACTTTACGTGCATGTGCATTTGGACGCATGGTGGGTGAGAGGGCGAAGTGTCACGTGGTTAACGATGATGTTAATTGAAAATGTCTGATGTCCTTGTGGGGCTGAGAATTAGACATAACAAGATGGCACACTGACACTCTCATTCACTGCATCACTCGATGGAAATTATGATTAATTTTGTTGGACAATTGGAGTGGACTTTTGGTGCTTTATGTTTTTAAAACTGGCGAAGGTAGGGATGGCAACGGACACGGACGGGCACGGGTAGTAGCTGCTCGCTACCCGTTTCGAAATAGGGGAGCAATACCCGTACCCGCCCATACCCGTACGGGTACCCGCTGCGGGTTTTTTGCGGGTATTTCTGTGTACCCGCGGGTAAAACGGGTACCTGCGGGTTTTCTATATTTTCATTGAATTTCTAATTTCCTATTTCTATTATGTTTTAAATGAGATGAAATTTAATTATTTTTGTATATTTTGAATGAATAGTTGGCAAAAATGCTAAATCTAATGAAATTTTCTGTTTTGGTGGTTTGCAATTCTCATTTACTTAACAAAAAACATATATTTTTCTTTGTAAGACATGTGTGTTTTTACACATGAAATAATATTTGTAGTGTATTTCAACACCAAATTAAAAAGATGTAAACAATGTAAAAAGATGTAAACAAAGTAAAAGGAAAAGATGTAAACAAAGTAAAAGGAAAAGATGTAAACAAAGTAAAAGGAAAAGATGTAAACAAAGTAAAAGGAAAAGATGTAAACAAAGTAAAAGGAAAAGATGTAAACAAAGTAAAAGGAAAAGATGTAAACAAAGTAAAAGGAAAAGATGTAAACAAAGTAAAAGGAAAATATGTACATAGTGTAATGAAGGTTATGATAGTACATTTTTTATTTTAATTAAAAATGATATAGTAATCATATACATAACGGGTACCCGCGGGTACGGGTACCATAATACCCATACCCACCCGTATGTACTACGGGTATTTTTAAAAACTCATTTTTAAAACCCGCGGGTACCCGTTTGTGACACGTACCCGTGCCCGTAAGGGTTTTACCCGCGGGTACAGGTTTTTTTGCCATCCCTAGGCCAAGGGCACCATGAGTGGAGATATTAAACGGTAGTAAATATATAACAAGTAGATTGATAATTTAAATTCTTACGATATTCTTTACATATATTATATCTTTTAAACTTAGTACTTATAGTTTATTTTCAAATTTAATTTTTAAATTTACAAATAAAGTAATAAATATATAAGTGGATTAACCTATGAACTTAATGTCTTTCGATTTTGATGTATTGTCTCGTCCCCAAATATAGTTCTTAGCTCAAGCCCATTAATGAAAAACAATTATCGTCATATTCATGTGCTCGCCATATTTGAGAGGCAATGTTGATGAACACAAATATGGGATCCTTGTATCGAAAGTACAAATAGAAGGAGACTAAATAGAGTATTTTGTTGTAGATGAGGAATGTCAATACTATTTTGAAGGGAATATCAGCAGCATATTGCCTATCAACAACAAATTGCCTAATAGGTTGACCTCATAGTAACAACGTTACAATACTCGAAGTCTTCCGCTCAAGGAAGAACATGCTCTCATATGAAAGACTCACACTTGCGAGAGGGATTATTAGGAAACAAGTGTGAGTGAGTTAAGTCTCACATCTAGGAAGAATGATTAAAATGAGGAATGAACATATGAACCTAGTATCTTAAAAGATTTTGGTTAATTAAGATGTGATGTGGAATTTGCTTATGTAGTACTTAAATTAATTAAGTTGATTAGTAAATTAAGTCATGTGGTACTGGTTCACTTACATATTGGACATTTAACAAACTATAAGTGTGAGAATAACCATCTAAATTGATTGTATTGAATATTGGCTAAAAGAAAAATATGATGAAAAGATTTTTTTGAGTCAAACAAAAAAAGAAGTGGCTAAAGATAATATTGAAGAAAGGAAGAATTTCTAGCCAAGTAAAAAGAAGTGGCTATGGTGAAACCAACGTTAATGTTCTTTTCCTTTTGACCACATAATCTTCAAGAGCTTTGACTATAAATAGGAGTGCTCTATGCCATTGTAAGACACATCAAATACTTAGCTTAATGCATATTATCTCTTCTTGTTCTCTTGTTCTAATTGTGTGATAAATACTTGAGTGAGAGTGAAATTGAGTATACTTAGGTTTTTGGAAGTGATTGAAACACTTGTAGTTCTCTTTTATCATAGTGGAAAAATCCTTGTTGCTCTTCAGTTGTAGACATAGGCAAATTACCGAACCACATTAAATTTTCAGTGTCATTTTCTGTATTATATTTTCTCTATGGGTGTTCCGCTCCAAGATTGTAATAGTGAGAAATAAAGCTCACTCCAAAACTACAACTCCAAGAACTAGACCCACTTTTAACCATGATTTAACTACTTTAGAATAAGTTGACAATTTGTTATATAAATGCATGAATTAACTTCATTTTATAGTTAAATTTAGAAGTAAATTAGAATAAAAATTAATTTAGAGATAATCATTAATGTGTGACAAGCAATCAACATTAGAGATGACAATGTGTACTCAGATTCGTGGATACTACCGATAATATCAGATATGATTTAGGTATATGATTTTGGATTTATAGAAAGTTGAGATTGAAAATTTTGAAACTCGTTGTTGAATGAGTCTGAATTTGAGTAATGATGGAAATATGTTAGACTTTTAATATGATTTATTGTCTTATTCTAAATTTTGTTTTTAGTAAAAAGATTTATATTTAAGTGACAATTTTTAATGTTGTGTACTTTAACTTTAATTATGCTTTGTAATTGTTATTATCATCTTCTTATCCTTTTATTTGTCTAAAATAACAAAGATGCTTATAAGAAAAATGTACATTTAGAATAAGTTGTTTGGAATTTTTAAATATTTTATGAACTTCTAGGTACCCACAGATTCATTGGGTACCCAAGACGTACATGTAGGTGACACAACGAGTACCTACGCAGATTCGGGGTGGGTCTGAGTCTGAAAACAATAGAACAAGGTGTGTCTGGATAATGCACTATCCGGACTCATCCAAACACATTGTCATCCCTAATCAACATCACCAAGGCAAATGACATATTAAATAATGAGTAAAATTAAAAATTGTTTCTTTATAACATTTATAGGACTGACAAGGGTGAAGAGTGATCGTTAGTACAAGAGTCACAAGCAAGGAGTGACTCCTAATATGTTTTTAGGTAGAGAGACATATGAATGAATCGATTTAATACTAGAATAAAATGGATCCTGAGATAGTTTATGTATCATATATACTATTAAAGATAACTTATAATGATTGATTTGCACTACCATTAACAACAAATGCATCTTTATTTTATACGTCCACGACTTAAGAATTTCATGGTTAAGTGTGCTTGACTTGAGTAATTCTAGGATGGGTGATATCATGAGAACTTTTCCTAGGAAACATTGAGGAAGAACATTTTACTATAACTAAGTCTCAAGGCCTCCAATCTCAACATTCTTTTAGTCTTGTTTCTTCAAGCTCCCGAAAACAAGCATATAAGTCCTCTCAAGGTATACGAGTACATAAGGTTTCTCCAGACATATGCAAGTATTCAAGGCCTCTCCAAGTACAAACTAATTTTCTTAACCAAGTCTCTCCATTGTAGAAGTACTATTTCTTAACTAAATTTCTATAAACTCATCAGTGAAGTATCATTGTTAACTGAGTCTAACAATCTCATCGTTCAAGTTCTGCAAACTTGTTATCCAAATTTTCTTTAGGTTACCTTATTTAGAATATGTTCAACTATTCTTTACAACCTCTCACGACATCTTACAAGTTTGTATAAGAATTAGTATAAATATTAAAAGTTTACTACCAGATACAAATCTTCTATCTTCAAATTGTTCTCCCGCAATAGGAATAAGACACCAATAGAATACCTGATTAGGCCAATAGTGTACTGCAGTTAAATTAATTGTAAATGAAAAGAACAAAGAAAATACAAAATAAAAATATAAAACACTACCAATTTGTGTACGGTCCGCGTTAGTATGGCGGTCGGCTTTCATTAAATCATTGTCTGTCCCCAATGCACGTACGGTCACGTGAGGGATGTAGCGTAGATAACGGTTTTTTCCTTTTCCCTGTAGATTTTGAATAACACGTATTCATATTCTTCCATTTTGAATCCTTAACCGATGGCATTGGGGTATTGATGAGGATGACAATGTGATAGGGAGCCACTGACTACACGTAAATTATTCACATAAAAAATTACACTCTGACACCTCTGTTTTTTAAGTCAAATTATATAAATAACCCCTTTTTAAACCTACAGACTATCCAGCATTGATTACTCTTGTATAAATGATAAATGTAATTTTTTAAATAAAAATGGTGAAAAATGTAATTAAGTTAAACAAATATCACATATTGTAAAAACAAATCAAAATAGTATAAGAGTTAATGCCTATTCATTATTTAAATTTATCTTCATCTGTCATGAGTTGTGTTAGTTTAGTATAAATAGTGAATATAGATTCACTATTATACTATTTAGATTTGTCTTCATAATATATGATATTTTGTTTAACTTAATTACATTCGTCACAATTTTTTTGTTTAAGAAATTATATTTATATCTCCTACAACGGTAGTTATTGTAATTATATACATGTCTAATTAGAGGTGATTTGTATAAGTTAATAAAAGAGAATAGTTATTTATGTAATTTCATTAAAACTTATAGGGTGTTAATGTAATCTTCTATACCTGATTTCCTTTATATATACTAGTGTGTACAGGCACTTCGTGTCTGCCGGCGAATATTGTGTGATACTACATATTCAATTTTTATATATTTTATATTTTTGAATTAAAATGTATTGTTGTGTTCGGTGTACTTTATATTATATTTTTTGTGTGATTATGATAATGTTTAATTTAAGGTGAGATGTGTGGTTAATTAATGTATTGGTGGTGATTGCTTAGGATTATATAGTTTTTTTGTAAAAATTATTTAACATTGAAAAAAAACATAGGATACAAAATTATGGGTTATTAACAATATGTTATTGTTATTATCAATTTAAATAATAACTAACAACAAAAGGTAAGAAACTAACATTAGAAGTTTTAATAATTAGTCAAATATTTGTCATCATATAGGATTTATACACAATTAATTGATAACTACTTTAATTTATTTCTCATAATTTGTAAACATTAAGTATTTATAAATATAATAATATTAGTTTATAATGTAAGTATAAAAATAATTTAAAATTAAAATACAACATAATGCACAAGCTATTAACTAGTTATTAATACACTTAATAACATTTTTTCAAATTGGGGAATGAATCACATAGTATATAATGTGACCGCAATATTATGATTGTGATAATCACTAAAACTATATCATAATACAATTGTGAAGTGATATTTAATCACCATGGTGAGATGGCATCACGACATATGTAACTATATTATATGTCATTTGGACCATATCATATTGTAATGAATCTAATCAGACTACATCGAATTAAAAAATATTTTTAAAACACAAAAAATTCAGATGACAAGGACCGTAATTTGCATCATAACCACCACATTTAATGCAATTACAGTAACCACCATAATCGCAATTTAAATTATCACCATAGACTATTAATTGATTAAATAATTATATTTTATTAAAATATATTATTGAAATTTAATTGTCTACCATATGGGAATTATTTCCTTACTTATTATTTATTTAGTAATACTAGCGTGTCGACAGACACTCCGTGTCTGCCGAATTCTTATTTTATAATATTAAATATTAAATTTGTATTTTTTATTTTAAAGAATTAGAATATATTTTTATTGAATGTACTTCATGTTATAGTTTTTGTATTTATTTTATTATTCAACTTAAAGTGATATGTATTAATTATAGTTATATATGATTACATGATTTTACTAATTGGTATTATGTATGTATTTTATATATTTCATTTTTTTGAATTAAAATGTATTTGTTTTGTTCGGTGTACTTTATATTATATTTTTTTGTGTTTATGATAATGTTTAATTTAATGTGAGATATGTGGTTAATTAATGAATTGGTGGTAGTTGCTTAGGATTATATAATTTTTTTGTAAAAATTAAATAATGTTAAGGGCAATATAGGAAATGAAAATTACACCATAATGGAAGTTATTTCAAGTTTTGTCTTTATTAATAGTATAGAAGTATAGATCCAGTGCATTTGTAATACTAAGATGGTAATCATTAGAAATAATGTACTGTGTATTTGGATCATCTAAAACTTAGAAAATGCACCAAATATTTCTAACAAAAAAGGAAGTGTACCTAAAATAAATAATAAAACGAATTTAATATTAGCAAAATAGAAAATTATGATTTGCTTTAAAGAATTAGTAAACACGGTTTTAGTGGAATTGGTATAAAGTTGAGAGAGATAAAGTAACAATAAAACAGGGTTGAATGGCTTACCAGGCCAAGTAGAAGAGAGAGAAGAAGTGGAGTGAGAGTGGGTAAAAACACTGAGAAGAGAAGAAGTAACAGAGAAAAGGACAGAGGAGAGAGAAGCAGCCACAGTGAATACAAAAGTACAGAATAGAGAGGTGAATATTTTATGTCTTAGATTTTCGAGTAATAGAAAAGGTTGTTCAGTTTTTATATACAATTGGTCTGTTCTGTTAATGTTATAGAGATTTGTGTCTTTTGGACCAAAGTGCTAAATTTGTTTTGTTTTCTCTTGTGTTTTTGTTTTAACCACGGTAGTGATCCATAACTTTTTTTGTTGTCAAACACAGAAGACAATGAATCATAACCACAGATTCATAATCTTTTTATCTTAACCTATATTTCATTTCTGTATTCTATATTCTGTGTCTCACACCATCTTTTGTTTTTTTTTTTACTTTCTCTCCACACAGGTGTGTTACTTACTTGTGGTTTTTTTTTACCATAGTGGTGGATTTATGTCTCCTGGATTTAAATTGGGAGTAGTAGTTGGTGTTTTGTTACTGAAGCATTTGATTACCATTGTCTTTTCTTGGTGGATGCTACTACTCTCACCGGTGAACTCAGCTGTTTCGATGCGTTTGAGGTTAAAACGGTTAGTTCATATTTTTATTTATTTTCTTCATTTCTTAACATTTGGAATGATTCTCATGTGTGAACTGATTTGTTTTACTTGTTGCAGGACTTGTTCTGGTGTGGTGGTTTCTTTTGGAGGTTTTCACATACAGAAATTTTATACCATATTTCTCTTTTTAAGAGTGGATCTTACTTGATATTCTTTAAGTTATTTTGTTGAGAAATTTGTTTTCATTTTGGTTCTATTTCATTTTCCTTTAAAAATATTTTGGTGAGGTAAACAATTTTCTGAGGTATTTGAGGGGGTTTAGTGAGTTTTTTATTTTTTTGGTTTTTTACTTTGCTTTCTCTTTCAATTTTCACCATGCCGGAAATCTGGAACCAACAACCTAAAGAGAGGAAGACTGTATTTAAGAAACAGAAGCACAATGCAAACTCATTTGAAGGCACTAAAATGCAGAGAAAGTTGCGCATAATTTGGCATGATCCTGATGCTACTGACTCTTCTTCAGATGAAGAAGGGGATCACGAAATGCGTCGAAAGAATAAGAGAACTGTGCTTCAGGTTGCTCTTCCGCCTTTTCCTCCTAACTCAGTCACTACTGATACTAGCACTGAGAGCTTTAGCAATACTGAATTGAACAAGAAAATGGTTTTAGTGAAAACCCCACCCGTGAAGAGGAAAACTGCTGGCAAATACCGAGGTGTTCGGATGAGGAAATGGGGCAAATGGGCTGCTGAAATTCGCGATCCTTTCAAAGGTACACGGCTCTGGTTAGGAACTTACAACACTGCAGAGGATGCTTCCCAAGCTTATGAGAAGAAAAAGCTTGAATTTGAGGCTATGACTAAGGCTTTGTCTGGTGAAAAGAGCAACAATAACATTGCTGATGTTGTTGTTTGTGTTTCTACTGAAGCTATGGCTGCTCAAGAGAAGAGCAGCATTAACTGCAGTGTTTCTTCTGGCGCAGCTTCTGTGTCAGAATCAAAGTCCGCTGCTACTTTGGATGACTCAGAGTGTGTGTTATCTCATGCATCGCCCTCGTCCGTGCTCGAATTGGATACCTCAACACCCAAGGCTTCAAATTTGGTGGAGAATGGAAAGATCTCGAACAATGAAGGTGTTGAGAAGAATACTTTAGAGGCTGAATTTGCTGAGATGATCTGTAAAGTTGATGAAGTTGTTGAGATGACTGATTTGGAGGCTGAATTGGCAGACCTGGAAATGCCAGATTTTAGTATTTTGAATGTGCCACTACCATCTACTGGTGCTGATGCTCCATTCGCATTTGAGTTTGATTGGTTAACATTCGATGGTTTTGATGATGATCTTGGTGGCCTGGAGAACATTCACATTGGTGGAATTGGCGAAGATGGGCCTAGTGCACTTCCTGATTTCGATTTCGGTGACTTTAGTGATGATGAGTTTGCTGATTGGATTGAAGAACCCCTCAATATACCTTGCATATAAATTTTGCAGCTATATATGTCTGAACTGTCTAGACTACTATGACAGTTTAAGTTTTGTTTCATTGCTTAAAAAATCCCTATAGTTTTGTGAGATTTCATGAAATGCATAACCATTTCATGATAGAGAGTTATTATGTAAGTTGAGTTTAATTTTAATTTATTTGTTGAGGCCTTGAGGGAGATATTAGATGTAAAAAGAGAATGCTTTGGGTTTTGCTGTGCTATTAAAGCCGTCCAAAGATTCTCTGAGTATTATTACATATTCTATAAATTTTGTTATATTTGAGTTTATAAGATTATTATATAATTTTCTATAAATCCTTTTATAGTTTTATTGCTGATGTTTGTGACTTTTGTTCTTTTTAGTTTGTGGGATATGAATATTATGCAATGAAACCATCTTTCTGTTTCTTTAGTCCGATACATGTGGCTATAGCTAAGGAGTGAGATGAGAGTTGATTCTTGAGAAGAATAATTCTAAAGTGAAGCTTTTAATAAAGAATAGTAGGTAGGGGCATTTAAGTAATAAAGGTACAAGAGTGAGTAGCATAAATGCGGAAAATGGGGCCTGAACTGGATCTCTATTGTCAATCAGAGGATATTGTCGTCAAGTTGTGCTAGCTGTATCCCATTTTTTATTTTGCAGCCATCAACCCCTTGTTCTTCTTCACACATTTCATTTCTCATTATATTTTTTTAAGTGTAATATATATATATATATATAGTTGGTGTATTGTCTAGTGTTATTTTGTTACTCTTTTTGAATAATAAATAATAATTAAATATGAATGGTAAATGATGTATTGACAATATATAAAATCTTTATATTGTTAGTGTACACAAGGATAATAAATTAATAACTTTATGAATATATGAATGCTACTACCAAGAATTATATTTCATACTAATCATACATTAATCTTAGTAGAATATAAGGAGATCAAATGAAACTTTATACCACTAGACTAAGTTATTTTTCATTTCTCATTTAATAGCACAAAAACCACCAAAATAATTGAAAAATAAAAGAAATATAAAATGTAATAAAAATTGGAAATAAAACTATATTAATTTTTTATCCTTGTGTCATCAAGGGACAGTCAAATACCTTGAAAAATAGGGGTATTTTTTGTAGTATAAAAAAATCCTCTTAAGATAAAGGAAGGACAAAATAAACCGTGAACTAGACATCTAACCGATACGAGCCTTTTGATCTAACCGATTTTACATCAAATTGGGTTGATTCGGTCAATTTAAATCTAAAACTAGTGACTCGGATGATCAGACCGGTTGAATCGGCCAAGTCAATCATTTTTTTTTAAAACAACCAAATCAATATCGTTTTTAGTGAAAAACAAGTACTTCTAACTTATTTGTCGTTATGTTTGTCATTTGTTAGTTTATATTGTAACAAAATCTTAGTTGTATAAATAAATTTTAAACTTATTGTATGTTTTTGTTGTAGTTAAAACATAGTTCATATGTTGTTTGATGATGTTATCAACTTACTTATAGTAGTAAAATGTTCTTTTTTGTTGTTTAATTATGCACTATAATATTTTTAAATTTTGAGTATACGATTATTAAATATTGTTACGTAATATTATGAAATTTTAGAATTTGTAATGTAAACTGAGTTAACGGTCCAACCATTGACCCACTTATTAAATCAATGACTCATTGATCCAATACCCTGATTGAGTCATTGACCGATTCAAGTTTAATAACAGTGATTAGAATTATAATTGATGTTAACCATAGTAATTAAAATCAGTTTGGGCGGTTAAATTAGAAAACCGTTGAACGGGATTGAACCGATTGTCGCCAACTATAGCTTGGGTAGGTGGTCCGCTTTAAAAGTTCAACCTCAATCTTAGTGAGGATTTGAGTCTGTTTAGAATATAATTTTGGGTTTATTGCCTTCACAGGGATAAGAGGAATTGTAGCAATTCCCTATTCTAACTTAAGTATAAGTACAATATACTCGCATCTTGATTAATTTAGAACAGAAGAGAGAAGGCTTTAGTATAAAGTTGACCAAAATATGAAGAACTGTGACACCCAAAAAGATGAATTTTTGAAGTATTCTAAATATGTTCGATCATGTGCAAGTGAATTAGAATGTAAGAAGCGTGTGAATGTGACAGTGTTTCTTGAGTAGGATATGTTTTTTTATTGAGAAAAAAATATATACACTTCCAGTTTTTTACACCGCATTATCTACAATTTATTTCAAATCACCGTTGACTTTAAAAAAATAATAATTCAAATATAGGGTAGATGATGCACTGACTATTTACACATTTTTACATTGTCAGTGTATAGATATTACACTTTTTACTGAAAAACTATGTATATATTGACAATGTAAGAATTTTTTACATTATGACTGCATCATCCACCATTCATTTCCAATTATCATTGACTCTTCCAAAATAATTCAAATAAAAGGTAGATGATGCACTTCCTATGTAATATATTTACACTATCAATGCATAGACTTATTTTTTATTTTATTTTAAAAGTTGGTTAAATCCAAATGTCACACGGGCCTCTCAAGAGAGAATCTGTATAAAACAATAGTTTAGTTAGCAGTCAACAATTTTTGGTTAAATGGATCATTGGCCAGTAAACATGGACAGTACAGAGATCTAATATATTCAAAGATATCCCTAAGCCCTGTACATCATAAATTAAAAATAGAAAAAATATTTAATTTTTTAATTGACATAATATATTATAATTGATATTGTAACACCGCGAATTTTACGATTTGGAATTATAAGAATTTATTAATATTTTTATTAATTATATATTCGAAAATGAATTTCTGGGAATTTTCGGTAAAGAATTAGACGAAACACTAGTTGAGTTTTAGTCTTGTAATTTTATTTCCTATTTTGTGGTAAATTTTGGTAATTTTTGGAGACAGTCGGTTCTGAACCACTGTCGGGGCCGAAATCCACCCGGTACGGCTCAAAAAGTGGTTTTTGAGTTCCGTAACTCGGAATCGAATTCCGATCGCACCGTTGGCTTCGTAATTTCATTTCGAGTCAGTATAGACCCTGAATACACTCATACCTATTTTCTAAATATTTTTCACTCGGAATGCCGAAATCCGAAATTCTAATCGGATA
>NC_032010.1:18625425-18630988 GCF_001865875.1 Lupinus angustifolius
TTATATGCATTGTGTTATTCAGGAAATTGTGAATCAGGTTAAGTTATCATTCGATAACGATAAGTTGATTTTCCGCATTTGAGTTACTTAAAGTGATGTCCCGGAAAATGAAGGTTTTAAAAGGAAACAATTTTATACATCCCCATTTCAAAAAAAATTTTTTACCCATTTTTCAACAATGTTTTTGAGAAGTATTTTTCGGGGCGTTACAGATATAGGATAGACTTAGGAATTTGTTTAGGGACAAACGATCCTTATTCATAAACATGAACTATCTGATGAAATATTCTATATCCCAAAAAAATCCTATTTCCGTATATTTGCAAATCAAATTACAATAAATAATATAAAAAAATAGTTTTTATGATTTTTTAATTAAGTGCGACTCTTTGATTGGACAACAACACACAAATCCGGAAAAAGTAAAACTTTCATCATTGTTCGTTCTATATTTTGCTTTGACGTCTTACCACACAAATCAAACAAAAACCTTTGTACGTTTTGGTGAGTTTTACAAAATTTGGATAAAAGAAAAGATGATTTAGATTCTGATACAAACAAATCAAAATAGAAACATATTTTGGAATGTAAGTTGTCCAATCTTAACTAAACAATCCAAATTGGTCAAAATCACCATCTTTTCAAAGTCACCCAATCAAATTCCTTAATCCATCAATCTATATCATGATAATGCAAATTATGAATTTCACTTACAAATCATAGTAATGTTTTTGTTTCACAAATGCCCAATGAATGGAAAAAGGAACGCAACAAGGTGTAAACACACTTAGAAAATAATGAAATCAAAGCAATGATACGAAAGAATGCATTAGGGTATGCTTCATCTAGCTCCTTCAAAACATGTGATGCATCTATGAACCCAAACATGGGAAGCTTCCACATTGTCCATTAGTGTCCATCATAGTTAAGGGAGATGGATCACTAACACATTACCACATGAATAAAAAAATTAAAAATAAAAATTAACATTCTGATTGGTTCAAGATAGAGAATGAGACACAGTTCATAACATATCTTTGTCCCATAGTTACTAGTTAGGACCATGGGGAAGAATTGTTCTCATGGCACACTAAGCCGTGCTAAATTTCAACAACAAAAGAAGCCCAATATAGCCCATAACTATTTATGTAGAGATAGTACATATGGCGACAATATAAAGGTTTTGTTGTATGGGTGTGTCATCCACACCATTTATGTATAAGATTCATTTGAAGTAAACTTATGTACAAAATGAGCAAATAACTTGTTTTGTCAATTTTGCTAATTCTTCCAATTTAATGCAAGTAACTTGTGTGTTTAGTTTGGGAAAGGAGCTCATCATAATCTTCATAGTAAGTAGGACTGGTCCTGAAAACCAACTCACTTTCAAACACTTCCTACGTTACTTGATACCCTTTTGATGTTAAGCCTGTTTTCTCCACTTATTAGCCTTCCTTACAAGGGAAAATCATATTAACTCGCACAGTATCATATCCTGCTTCGATTACTTTTTATTCCTTTGGTTGCTTTACAAAGAGACAACATCTATTTTTGTTTCCTTTTTCTATTTATGGGTTACTATATATCTTCTACTCTTAATCCCATGTCTCTGAGGTCCTTATGTGTATGTTTCTAAACAATTGTGAGAAACATGTTGAAAAGAAATATGTAAAATAGTAAAAAGAACTCTTTGAAGATATTTAGACACTAACCTCAGGTAAAAGAAATAATACAAACCAGGATGATGATGACCAGCTTGACTGTGATATTTAAGGTTGTGGTATTGGATCGGTGTACTAATCTTGGATTAGTCCTCGTGCTTTTAAAAGATAATGTAAGAATTTATCTCATGGTAGTTAGTAAAATGATTGAGTTTATAATATGTTGATGGCAAAGGCAAATTCATTGAGAAAAAAAAACCTAATAGATTGTGTATAAGTTTTATAAATTGTCGGTGTATTAATCATTGTTTATATTTAATTTTTGTTGACTATTCAAAACAATATTACAAATCAATAGTGAATGATATATTAATTATGTATAAAACTATATATCAACAATGATAAGTAATACAATTAAATTAATTTAGATGGCTAAGAAACACATTGATAAAAATATATATTAAAACGCGATGGATATAGGAAAGATTTATACATAACGAATACGTCATTTATTATTTAATTTTATATTTGAAATTATAATGATTAAATATTAATAATAGATAATAACCTAAAAAATCTTACACTAAGTATGCGAAATCTTACACTAAGTATGCGTACATTCTCTTCTCTGAATGATATTGTTGATACATGGGAATACAGATCATTTGTGCTACAGATGGAAATTTTGATAAATGTCATAAAGAATTTGTTTAGCGGTCATATTTAAAATTAATTTTGAATAAATTTTTTAAAATGATAAAATTTTCTTTTTTCTAGTACTCTATATGGGATAGAGATCAACTTGTCAAAGTATAATTTCATTTTATATCCCAATCGATCAGATTGTGTCATATTATTTAAGAATCACACAATATTTTTGAATTACTTTTCGAACTTTTAGCACCGTTAACTCTTTGTCTCCCAAATTAACTTTGCTTTTCTTCTTCCACCCATTTTCTCCGACCTTAGTATTCATGCAGTGACATCTAAGGTATGAATGGGTTAAATGACACTCAATAATGTGATTGAAAATACTTTTGAAGAACCAAAGTTAAAATTATATATAGTACCCTTATACTTAATATTATACCATTGATTTAGGGTGAGTAAGATTTGATCCTACCCGCTTACTTGATAGAGTTGTGTTTGAGTTTAAAAATGAGGCTTGATTAATATTTCGGGTCGGGTATGAGACAAACATGACCCGACCTATTACATGGTTACTCACTCATCAAATTTATCTGTATTTCTATTCTTTTTTGTGTATAGAGTAATGACATCTTTTTAGTCCCAAGTATCATTTATTATCTAATTTTTCATCATACATACATGATTAACAATATATATATATATATATATCATTTTATGTCAAATTATATATTAATAATAATAAGTACTATTGAAAAGATTTTATTTAAAAGATGTATGGCCCGGGTTCGCGTTCCATGGTTGATTTGCTCGATATTTGAGGTCATATTAGCTTCGTATCTGAGGTCGGATCCGAGTTCAAAACAATCATTAGCCCGATATTTAGGGTTTAGTAAGAGACAAGTCTTATCTGATCAAACCCAACTCATGCTCACCCCTAAATTGGTTATATAAAATTACATCATTATCATTCATTTATCATATTTTGATACATTAGGGACAACTTAATAAATGCTATTAAATTCATTTTAGTCATTGACTCAGTCAGATTATTGGGTTATTGATAAAATTAGTTGACCAATGGTTGGACTAATTAAATCGGTTTACATCAAAAAATTCTAAATTTTTTAAAGTAAATTATTTAAAAATTTATACTTCAAATTTAAATAAAAAACATTATTATCACTCAAGTACTTAATTGCATAAAAACATTGAGAATAAAATATATTTTCATATTGAGAGATAAACTATCTCCTATAACCAGTAAAAGTATGACATGCGTATTATTTTGTTTAGTTTTAGAAATATTTTTGTAGAAAATGATTAAATAAGATACATGTCATGCTTTTAGTGACTAAAAGAGACAACTTATATTATTATACCAGAATACTTTATTCTCAAAAACATTACCTTAACAAAATGTCACACATAAATTAAAATCCTCATCGAACAACATAAATTTTATGTTTTAATTGCACAAATAGACAAATAAGTTTAAAACTTGATTAAATAAATAACATTTTGTTACAAGAACATTTTGTTACAAGATAAACTAACAAATTACAAACAAAACTTCAACAATGACAAACATAACTTAAAAACAATTTGAAAGTACGATATTTTTTTCCTCCCAAGACGACATCATTTTGATGTTTTCTTGAAAATAAATTGATTCAGCCAATTCAACCGACCAAGACACTAGTTTTACACATAAAACAATTGAGTTGTTGATTCACAATGGTTATGACTCATGAATGAATTAATGAGAACTCAAATGAATTACATATTCATTCTTGACCGGAACAGTCGATTGAGCCAAATTTGAGAATATTGTAGTTAATGCAACTTGAACCCGGTCCAAAATATATGTAATATAAGATCTCTTTTTATGCATTTAACTTAAATATACAAAATAAAAAGGTAGAAAATACTCAATATTATTGAGGACACCAAGTAACATAATTTTTTTTGTAGTCATATATAATTATATATCGGATTCTTCAAACGTGGTGTTATACAAGTATAAATAATAATAATAATAATAATAATAATAATAATAATAATAATAATAGTAATAATAATAATACTAATAATAATAATAGTAATAATAATAATAATCTATACTTATTATAAAGCCAAAACATGGTATAACCACCCACATGGTGTAATTTATAATTTCCTATTTTGCCCTTACATATTTTCTATTTTCTACAAAAAAGATCATATAATCTAATGTCAATATCACCATTATATATTCCATATTATTTTCTTAAATGTGTCTTCTTCTTAATTTTATAACCACAACATTTTTTTCAACAAAAAATATTTTGTAATGATATTAACTCTTTAAGTATGTTCTACGACTTCAATATTCAATAACAACGCTCTATAAATATGATTTTTTTTCTCAATTTCATCATATTAAAGAAAAATCATTAATTGCGTTATAATATTTATTACTTTGTGCCATCATGATAAGTTTATTTGAATAGTTTCGCCTCAATTATACACTTTATCTACAAAACTAACTATAAGTGATTCAATTATTTAAATAAATAATTACATTCTAAACAATAGAAAAGCGGGTCAGACACGGAAGTGTCTGTCAACACGCTAGTAATATATAAAACTAAAACCTCCTTCAATCCGTGTCAATTAACCACTCATTAATTTAGCATAATTTTTTGTTTATCTATACTTCTATACTATATATAAAGTCAAAACATCTTATAATTGCATACATATGGTATAATTTTCTTTTGCCTATTTTACCCTTCTAATTAACTACTACTATAATGTTTTTTTTCACATAATAAAATAAATATTAATGGAAGTTAGAGTAAGTTACATACACAAAAAATATCAAATCATCAATGCAATTTTAATGTAAGTTTTAGTAATATCATAATTCATTATCATATATTTCTATTACATAAATTATAATATTATCTATACTCAATAAAAAAGTAATATAATTCTTTAAAATGAAATACATAAAAATTAAATATTTAATACTATAAAATAAGAATGCGGGTCGACAGACACGAAGTGGCTGTGACACGCTAGTAATAATAATAATAATAATAATAATAATAGTAATAATACTAATAATAGTAATAATAATAATAATAATACTAATAATTATAATAATAATAATAATAATAATATTAATAATACTAATACTAATAATAATAATAATAATACTAATAATAATAATACTAATAATAATAATACTAATAATAATAATAATAATA